>NC_137101.1:18024559-18262459 GCF_949357685.1 Gobio gobio
CTAATATTACTCAGTATTTTAATGTACACTATATTACACTGTAACAAAGACACCTTAAACTGAAGTGTAGCCCATGATCTCAGACTTTTGGACACCACTGTATGTTAAAGATATCTTCTTGTTCATACTTTGGTGATATCAATAATCCATTTAAAAGCTGTAGCACATTCTCAGAGGGTAGCAGGAGGGTGCGGATCTTAATTCCCATTTTCCAGCGGTTGCTTACCCTCATCAGGCTCTGCACCCAGAGTGAAAGGTGCCTTGATGTTCTGCCTGTCCCTCTCGGCCTCCTCGTCTTCGTCATAGGTGTCGTCATCTTCCTCATCGCTGTGGTGAGGGGTGGAGTGGACGGAAGCCGACGGCGATGGAGGGACGGAGGAGGGTCGGGGGTAACGGAAACCTTGTGTCTGTGCAAACAAAACGGTTCAGTCACTCTTACTGATTTAATGGTAAACGAGTGATTCAAAATGAGTCATAATTACATTAGAGACTTATTGATTTCATACATATGCCAGATTTATCGGTCTCACTTTAATTTCCTCTGTGTGTGTGTGTGTCTTTGTAAAGCATATGTGTAGAACTGTGAGTGAGCTCGAATGGGAATCAAGTCCTTTTCATGAGCAGGTAAATGTTATCCTGTCAATTAAACTCAAGAACGAAGCTCAACTGCGGTGCATCCTCATCACTCAGGAGTGTTAGACGTCATACAGTACATTCAATAACACTCGGATTTTGAGAGCAGAGAAATGAGCTGAAAGTCAATATGAAGTTTTTGCTCCTCATCAGCATTAACCTGTGATAATGATTTAATGATGTCCATGGATAATGCCATATATGCGTATCTTTGAGCGAAAAGATGTATATGAGTGATTTTTGGAAGGAAGGTTATTTCTTACATAAGACTTTTTTTCACTTTGCCCCACCACACACACACACAGTCAAATCCCTGATGGCTGAAGTACACTGCATCCGAGCCTTTGACATGCACAAGAAACTTCAAACATGAAACATGCACAAATCTAAAGATCTATTTTTCCTGCAAATGTCATATATTAGGGACTCTGTATAGGGCACCTAAAAAGTTTTTTTTTAATCAGAGGGGACAGAAAAATGTTCACAAAATGTGAAAAATATTTTAGGTTTTTTTATTTTGTTGCTAAACATAATTCGTCTGTAAGATTTTGGAATGTTTCTTTTAAAGAAATCTGGTATGCTAACCCAGGCTGCATTTATCAAAAATACAGTAAAAAACAATAATATAATGAAATATTATTTCAAATAAAAATAACTGTTGTCTATTTTAATATATTGTAAAATATAATTTATTCATGTGATCAATGCTCAATTTTTAGCAACATTACTCCAGTCTTCAGTGTCACATGATCCATCAGAAATCATTCTAATATGCTGATTTGCTGCTCAAGAAGAAATTTGTATTATTATCAAAGTATGCTGCCAATTATTTTTGCATTAGATGCGTAATTATTTTTTTGTTTTCATGATTCTTTGATGAATAGAAAGTTCGAAAGAACAGCATTTCTGTTGCAATGTAAAAGTCATTATCAAAAGTAAATTTTGATCAGTTTGAAATTAATAGAAGTATTAATTTCATTAAAATACTGACCCCAAACTTTCAAATGGTGGTGTATAAAATGTCCTTGACCTTTAGGTTTATATAAACTAAGCAAACACAGCTTACAAGTAGTACAGCACTGTGTTCTCATTGTCAGTGCTAGAGCATTAATGTGCATCTGAGAGAGTGTGAGTATTAGCAGGGCTCACCGGTGGGAGGTTGAGATGCTCCATTTTGAATTTAGCAGGGAAGGATCTGCTGAGGGCCAGATGCCTGGCTTGCATGTAAAACTGAGCAGAGAAACACAGGACACCGCATGTCATTTACTAAAGAAAACATGCCTTATATCGGCTGCAAACCAACCAATCTCCTTTTAAACTATATTAACCAATGAAATAAAGAGTGCTCAGAGCGTGAGCTGAGAAGATACTCACCCGTCCGAGGTATCGCCAGTCCAGCAGGTCAGAGAGTCTCTCCGTTCGGTTGCGTTGGATTATTCGCTGTCTGCGTGACTTTTGGCAGAATGAGAACATGAACTGAGTCAGCTGGTTACAAGACTCGTCTGCAGAACGGAATCGCCGATCCACGATGTAGATTCCTACAACAGTGATTTAGTCAAAATAAATAAATAATGAAGCTGTGCAAATAGTTTTGGAAAGCAGCGACTCGATTAATGATTCACTCACCATATTCAGACGGGTCGGAGACATGTTCCTCCATGAAGCAGCCAAACCCTGATAGATTGGTGGTTACGCTGGGAATTCCCATTATAGTACACTCACCTGAACACATCAGATTGGAGATGATCAACAAGAGTCATTTAGTTCAATACATGTTTATCAAAGTGGGAAAGAAATATTTTTATATATTATAAATATGGTGATTATCTCTAAGTTGGACATGATATTTACCATCTGCATCAAATATTAGGTCAAATTACTGCATAATCAACTTGCGCTGCTGCCTGTGATTGCGTCAAGCATAGATATACATAATTAAGGCTAGATATCTTACGGCAGAGTCTCTAACCGGCGGCCATCTTGTCACAGGCAAGCTTTCTGGCGGGCTCTGTGGTACCTGATGTAAGGTGAGTGATCTGCACGAACACAAATACTCTTATCTCGCTGAAATCTTGACGGATTTACAAATGGTTTGGCAAACGTTATTAACGTGGCTATAATTCTGGATGCTTGAACAAATTATGAATAATTATTCATAAGTATGTAGTGTCATAACTACACCTCTGACGTTTATAACAAACCAAACAGTTTGAAAATCAGTAGAACATTTTGCAAGTTATGGTTATTTAAAAAGTACATGCACCATTAAAACACAATGTTACGATTGAGTGAGCTGACTGTGACAAGATGGCCGCCAGGTGCGGACGTCGACCTCCATTGGCCAGCAGCGCGGACGAGACATCTAGCCTTTATTATGTATATCCATGGCGTCAAGGATCAGACAAATTTCCAAGTACATTTTGGAAAGTGTTTTTGTGCCATCTAGTGGTTTAGAGGAAAATAAAATCAAAGGCACCTTTTCCCCCGGGCGCCTTTAGCCCTGTTGTACCCTATATGTGTGCGAACTTCACCCCGATCTGGAGCTGTATGTAGAATATGAGCGGCCATTTGTTTTCTGTGTAGCTAACCTCGGGCCACTTCATCATCTAAGCACTCATTACACTTTGACGGGTGAGGTACTGAGAAAAGACGGTTATTGCGACACTGTAAAGTGATGGCACTATGGAGCCAAAGGCCAAAGTATACTTCATACTTTGTACGCGCAGGTTGCAGGTTTGTATACACACATCTTTTTTGCAGTATTTACATGGATTGTAACCAAGCATGCCGCACAGGTCCTGAAAAGTGAAGCCAAAGCGCAGCGATCGTAGCCTGGTCCTACCAGACTCTCGTACATTTCATTTATACAGAGAGTCTGGCCACTCTCCATTAACAAGCGTTAACTTCCTTGAAGGCAGATTCTCTGTTGAAAACTTCAAAACATTTTTTTCCAAAGTTGGCTTCTGTCATTTTAGGTAGTTTTTAATCACGCTAATGTAAGTTCAAGTGTTTTTTTTTTTAAATAAGTTTGGTTTTAATTAGTTATTTGATGCTATAAAAACAGGGGTGTGAAGTCATGATTGACAGCTTCTCTGAGCGAAGTTGTCACTGAGGCACCAACTGACTTTTTCCGGGATTTTGGGGAGGAGATTTGAGCTTTAGCTTTAATTTCTACATTTCCATAACTGTTTATTTCACACCAACATGAGTTGTTCTGCAGTAAAACAGTACTAATAGAAACTGTGGGATTGTGGAAGGGGTTTTGATATCGCGGCTCCACTTCACGTGTAATACTGCGCAGACTCGGGCTCTGAGTTCATTACTGCGCAGACACAGCTCCCAAATTAGCGCAAGATGTCAACGCCATATTCGGACATTGGCGGCTTCACCTTTCTACAATGGAAGATAGTGAAGGGGCATCGTCCATCTCTTTTTTTTTATGGTAAACTCATGGCAAGAGATTGCTCAAAACTGAGCATCAGTCCCACCGCTGGCCTTTTTGATGCCCTAAGCGCGATCACTTTAGGATGCCCACGTTGGCGGCATTCGGAACACCTGTGTACGGGTACGAGTCAAAAGAAGTGTACTTTGCAAGGCTGTGCCTTCGACTGTGGGCATGCGCTCGCGTAAAAAAACGAAGTATGTTTTCGGCTTTAGTTAGGTGAAATGTCCGCGTTCAGGAAAAAGGTGGATATATAAAATGCAACTTTTTCTCTTGATTTGAGCCATATTAATGTATAAAATCAAGCTCAAACTCTAATGTCAATATTTAGTTGAGTGAAAACAATGCTGAATGCAAGATTGTGACAGAATCAAAGATGTGAAAAGGTGCTAAAAAGCGTTGGCGTGAAACCTGGCGTGTAGCCCCATGGTTCATAGTATGATGGAAACACTCCCAGATGGCAGCCGCGCACAAACTCCTCATAGTCCATGGGCAGCAGGGGACTGGTGGAGGACAGGAACTCCGGATGGAAGACAATCTGACAATTAATACATTTAGACCGTTCATACACACATTTTTATAAAGATTTACCACAATCAATCAATACAACACGTCTTTAATGCATCGTGTGATGCACTTAACATGAACTCAAGACAACCTGGCCTTCTACATGGACATTCAGGGCTTAACTATAAGTATGACCTGGGGTCAGTAGATAAAACTGAAGCATGCAGTGATACAGTTGTGCTTTTATGCTTGCATACATGTCAAAAAATGTTTTATATGAATTCTGCCATGCATGACTTAAAAATCTACTGGGGTCAGACATAGTGAACTGCACACCTTCACTCTGTCATTGCGTCCATTGAAGAGGCCGATTCGGCGGATGTTGCTCAGGATGGGGTCTGTGGAGTCATCCAGCATGTTGTGAGTCGTTATTGGAGGGAGAGAGTGTCTCTATGAAGGACAAAGACATGAACGTAACTGTGGGTGAGTGTATTTGTCAATGGAAGTGTATGAAAGGTAAACAAATAAATAAATAAAATCAGCGATCCATAAGCAGCCTTGATAAAAATCATGAGGATCAAAGTTTAGAAACTCCATTTAAGATTAAAAAAAAAATCAAAATTGGCTGCCTCTGCTGTTTTTATCTGCACCATTTCAATGGTTTCTAATATACATTATTCTTGCTATTAAATTCCAGAGACTGAGTCACTTATAGGAAAAGAGTGAATGGACTTTAACTCTCCAGAAACATTAGGCTCATTTTTTACTCTCATTACTTCTTTATAAACAAACAGCTACACTAACAGATCAATATCTTTCCTTCAGTAGCTCCCCGAAATATTGATACCCAAATAAATCTAACCGGAGTGGCTGTATATTGACGTTCTGCTCATAACACTGCCATTAAGAAGCTGCAGAATAAATCTCAGTAACACATTCAATCTATCGACCGCAGACAGTCAGGTTAAATACGTCACTGAGCTCTGTAACACAACCGCTCCGCCAGTAATCCAGTAGAATGATGCAGGGGATTCCTCCACAGATTTACAGAGGCTTAGTATGTCGATATTCACTATAACCTCAGCCTGACCTTTGATTAAAGCCCATTCATACAAACCGGATGCAGGAGAGAATGAATGAAAACCCTTCTGAAAACATTTACTCATTAGTTTAGAGACGTCCATCTTTAGACCCATATTATAGTTTGTCCTCAAAAGAAGGAAATATTCATTAGATTAGATTTTTACACAATACATTAAATCAAAACTTGATAGTGTTAAGTTTAATACACAAGGGTAATGTAGAGTATCATCCTGAAAGAGTTTATTTTGTGATAATGACCAGCTGACTGTATATTATCCTTGTTTCATGGCTACTTATCAAATAAATAAATGCACATGAAATGGTGATTAGAGTTGAAATTATTTTAGCATGTGAGAAGAGAGCATGTTGTAATGCAAGAGACATGAAAATGTCTCAAAGTAAGAGATTGGCTGACATGCATAACTGTCATTTAGTGATCGTTACAAAAAAAAAACCTATATCAATGTATACATTTAAAAATAAGAATGTGACGAATAAAGACATTTAAAACTTTTGATTTAATTACTTTAAAAATGCAATCAAATGTAACCAATCAATTCTAAATGCAACTTAATTTTTAAAAATATATATATTTATACATATTTTTAATTGTATTTAAAATAAAGTCTTTGAACAGTTTAAATATATAGGAGTAGCTTTTAAATGTAGTTTTAAATCTGTAAAAATAGCTAAATATAGGAAGACATATTAACATATTCTTTAGTATATCTATAAATCGATATATTTTATAGTATATCTATAAATACTAAAAAATATCTATAAATATTACATAGATTATAATTTTGATATAGTTTTTAAAGTCAGAAAATCTAGATCTAATAGAATTGTGTATTGAAAATGCAAGAAATATGAAATGGGGGAAAAAACTGAAATATGATCTGTCTTCCTATATTTATCCATTGCGATATATATATATATATATATATATATATATATATATACACACACACACACACACACACACACACACACACGTATATAAGACATATTTGTATGTATATACTGTATATATATTATATTTATATATACACTCACCTAAAGGATTATTAGGAACACCATACTAATACTGTGTTTGACCCGCTTTCGCCTTCAGAACTGCCTTAATTCTACGTGGCATTGATTCAACAAGGTGCTGAAAGCATTCTTTAGAAATGTTGGCCCATATTGATAGGATAGCATCTTGCAGTTGATGGAGATTTGTGGGATGCACATCCAGGGCACGAAGCTCCCGTTCCACCACATCCCAAAGATGCTCTATTGGGTTGAGATCTGGTGACTGTGGGGGCCATTTTAGTACAGTGAACTCATTGTCATGTTCAAGAAACCAATTTGAAATGATTCAAGCTTTGTGACATGGTGCATTATCCTGCTGGAAGTAGCCATCAGAGGATGGGTACATGGTGGTCATAAAGGGATGGACATGGTCAGAAACAATGCTCAGGTAGGCCGTTGCATTTAAACGATGCCCAATTGGCACTAAGGGGCCTAAAGTGTGCCAAGAAAACATCCCCCACACCATTACACCACCACCACCAGCCTGCACAGTGGTAACAAGGCATGATGGATCCATGTTCTCATTCTGTTTACGCCAAATTCTGACTCTACCATCTGAATGTCTCAACAGAAATCAATTTTGGTGAGCTTGTGCTAATTGTAGCCTCTTTTTCCTATTTGTAGTGGAGATGAGTGGTGCCCGGTGGGGTCTTCTGCTGTTGTAGCCCATCCGCCTCAAGGTTGTGTGTGTTGTGGCTTCACAAATGCTTTGCTGCATGCCTCGGTTGTAACAAGTGGTTATTTCAGTCAAAGTTGCTCTTCTATCAGCTTGAATCAGTCGGCCCATTCTCCTCTGACCTCTAGCATCAACAAGGCATTTTCACCCACAGGACTGCCGCATACTGGATGTTTCTCCCTTTTCACACCATTCTTTGTAAACCCTAGAAATGGTTGTGCGTGAAAATCCCAGTAACTGAGCAGATTGTGAAATACTCAGACCGGCCCGTCTGGCACCAACAAACATGCCACGCTCAAAATTGCTTAAATCACCTTTCTTTCCCATTCTGACATTCAGTTTGGAGTTCAGGAGATTGTCTTGACCAGGACCACACCCCTAAATGCATTGAAGCAACTGCCATGTGATTGGTTGATTAGATAATTGCATTAATGAGAAATTGAACAGGTGTTCCTAATAATCCTTTAGGTGAGTGTATCTATATATATTTTGATATACAAATGATGCATGTGTGTGTATTTATATACACATAATAATTATACACAGTACACACAAATATTATGCAAACACAAATTTTTATTTTGGATGCGATTAATCGATTTTATAAATCGATAAAATATACTGTGTTGACTATATGCAGAGTGAGCATTGAACCATAATTAAAGACAAATCATATATTTTATTTTAATTTCATATTTCATTCTTCTTTTCAATACATAATTCTATTAATATCAATTCTATTAATCAACTTTAAAAACTATATAATAGTTATAATTAATATCTATAAATAATATGAATCCATCCATCCATCCATCCATCCATCCATATTCACTAGATAAAGAGTGAGCGTTAAACCATAATTAAAAACCCCTAACCAGAATGTTTTAGTAATATCATACACTGATACATTGAAAGCACATTAAAATGGTTAAAGGATTAATTTAGTTATTTTTCAATGTGGCCTCTTGTGTTGTAAGAATTGTGTAACATTTTGTCTGACCTGTGTTGCATAAATGGCCCTCTTCATGATTGTGAAATCATCTCTGTCCAGGATGTTGCTCATGTCTGGGATCTCACCCCTGTGAACACAGGAGAGCTTCATTAGATGAGATCCTACAAACACACACACACTATCTTGCTCCATGATCACACATGGGAAATGACCTATTGACATCACAAAATGTCATTATAAATATCCTATAATCTGACAACTCCCAGAGGAAGTGCAGTGTACTCTCATCAACACTTCGTAAAAACTGTGAAATATCAACACTTGAAGGTTACGCAGACACTCCAGTTTATAACATCAGATGTTCATACTCACTCTTCATCATCACATACTGACAACTTTTACTGTCACATCAATTTTGAGCCTTGTCAGGACTGACGGAGGGTTTACAGAGAGTGGAAATCACCAACCTTAACAAGCTCTCGTAAAGCTTTTTGCCAAACTTCTCCTTCACCGACTGAGCTGTGTCCCTGAGAGACAGACGAAAGATAAATTGGAAAAGTCTTGCACACTAAAGCCATCTGAAAAGAAGAGCCATTTCCTTTTTTATTGCTTAATAAATATGATTAGTATAGCTAGTGGGAAATCTGATCCAGCATCAGGGCTCTACTATACTAGTGTTATGAGCTACGAGAAATAAAGACTAGCAAGATCTAAATTTAACTCTCTGCCCATTAGTAAAATAAAAAAAGTAGTTAATGCATTAACATCATATAACAATGAGCAATGCATTTGTTACAGTATTTATTCATCTTTGTTAATTTTGTTAGTAACTATTCATTGTTATTTAATGTTAGCTCAGGTCCATTAAATAATAATAACAGATACAACTTTTTAATAATGTAGTAGTAAATTGATTTAATAAATACATTGTTCCACTGTTAGTTCATGTTAACTAATGCAGTTACTAATGTTAACAAATGTAAACTTATTGTAAAGTGTCACCTGGTAACTTTATAAGGAAAACAATGTTATTAGTTTGACATTAAATGTATGAATAATAATGACATTTAAAAACATTGTATATAAATTTGAACAGGTTGAAGATGTCCAAATTATTTTGTTTAAATATATATATTGTTTTCATTTAGTACTGCCCTTCGGATACATACATGTTTCCCGTTGTGTTAATAGTTGTGTTTGAGTCCCTCAATTGTCCTCAGTGAGAAAAGATGGATCTAAAAATCATACAGTCACAGCTGGAAAGGGTTCAAATATGCAAAAGATGCTGTAAAATTTAAGAATTTGCAGGACTTGAAGGAATTTTTCTGAAGAACATTGGTCAGTTTAACTGCTCGGGACAAACAAGGGACTCAAGAACAACCATCATAAAACAAAAAAATCGTGGATCACCCAGGTAATGACACACAGTAGTAAGAATAAAGGGTATATATATGTGTGTGTACGTGTTAAAAATTATTAACTCTTTCCCAGCCAGCGTTTTTTAAAAAAGTTGCCAGCCACCGCTAGGGTTTTTGATCATTTTCACAAACATTTTATAAGTCCCATAGAATATTTTGTTGTATGAATATCTGAGCATGCAATATATCAAAAGAAAGAGCAGACCCTCTGCTTTTAAACAAAAAAAGCTTCATGCATTCCTTTTTTATCAACACTTAAATATTGGTAAGTTTCATAAAAAAAGCAACATTTTGAACAAAAAGCTGAGAAAATCGCGTTTTTGTCAAAGACTACATTCAGATCAGATTCAGAACGATGATCAAACACAGATGGAGTAGATCGAGTCCATCAACACCCCTAATGCTTGCACAGTCCTCGAGCTCGTCCTGGGTCGACATTTCATTCAGTAACATTAGGCAGTTATGATTTATATGATGTTTAATGTTGATGATCACGTTATTTTACATATGCATCTGCTTGCATACGATCGCTTGTTTTTGCATCTTCCTCCCCTGTGTTTTGATCAGGAGATTCTGTACTCATTTAGAAGATGCGTAATAGCGCCCCCCTAATGTATAATAGTGGAAACACAGAAAATTAAGTGTTTAGCAGGGAAGCGTTTTCTCACAAATAACAGAAAATTACGTTTGGCGGGGAAAGAGTTCATGGCAAAGGTTATACTCGAGCAGTTACGCACCACATTTGCTTGCGTACAGCCTGTCCTTTAAGAGACTCCACATTGAAGTTGTTGGTTTTGGCAGGCATGATAAAGAACACAACCACTGTAACATCACTCTTATGAACCTATTAGCCATAAAACAAACATGCAATCAATAATGAACATCTTTTGCTTTGACTGTATGCTTAAAATAGATCAAATTGTATTTTTTATTAAGAAATCAAGCATAGCGTCAGTTCTGGCAGGTCACGTTAGTCAAGCTCGCATCAGCTGACTGTCAGCTGATCACGTCTACCTATTGGAATACGACATCTTATCACAGCATACATATATAAGCTCCTCCAGTATTATCAGCAGCTATCGCTCATTTACCCTCCTCCATCCCCAGCTCCTCCTCTCGTCCAGTCAGGATTTGGTATTCTGATTCCCCTTGAATCAGACTAAATTCCAGACTGTACATTTAATATCGACATTAATTATATCTGCAATACATTATGTTGGTTCTGTTCTGTTGACCCTAAGGGGGGTTATTGCTGCTCTCCCTGCTCTTATCCATGCTAGGCTGCACGGATGCACAGGTAGTTCTTGCCCAGAACAGAACCATACGGGGCGCCAATTCAAACTGTATGCTAATAGTCAACCAATCATCTTTGACGAACGATAGTGGTCCTGACAGAAACTAGTTGTATAAGTACAGCAGTGACTGTTCATACCCTTAGCAAGTAGTTTAATCTGGACAGAGATTCGAGGAACAGGTCTGCTCCTTTATTAGAAAACTCATATCGTCCTGCGATGAAAAAGAACAGGGTCTTTTCCAGATTGAAGTCCAGATGGCTGCCAATGAAAAGAGACATTTAAAAAAGGTGATATTTTACATTTAAAAAAGTGATCATTTATTTTACATGTGTGTTTTCCTTGTGCTTGTGGAGGAAAACAGTTTGGAAAACAGTTTATACATCATACTAAGTGATGTTTTTTGAAAATATAAAAATGCAGAAAGTTTTCTGTGATGGGTAGGTTTAGGGGTAAGGTTAAGGGATCGAATCTACATTTTGTACAGTATAAAAATCATTATGTCTATGGAATATCCCCATAAAACATGAAAACACTAACCCATAGAAGTGACCTCTTACAAACTCCTGGATCTTGGATTTGTTCATGGAGTGCAGGTTCTGGAACTCATGCATGGCTGAGAACTTCCTAATATTCAGGCCGTTTGGGGTGACGACATCTGCAAGGGCCGTGCATTCAAATATGGCATTTTCAACATCATGTATTCAGAAGCTAATTACAGGGCAGACGAGGGGCTTTGTAATACCTGGCTGTCTATGGAGCATATGACTGGCTTCCACAGCTGTAATCTGGGACACGGTGGTGAAGACATGTGCGCAGTGTACAGCAGCCCTCTCCAAACAGTATCGATGGTAGATTTGCCTATTTCCTGCCTCTTGGTCTACGTTAAACTGCATGAAATAGAAAATAAAACAAGATTAAATTAACAGTTTTTGCAAACTCTACTTAATTGAGAATTTACAGATATTATTTTCATAATAAAAAAACTTTTAGTCACAATCCTGATGTAGTTAGAATAAGGAGTCTGAATCAACCATTTTTCATAAAAAACATGGCATATTAATATTTTTTTAATTCAGAGCTTCCCCCCATCAGCAGGTGAAGGAAGTCTCTCTGGGGCCAATAGGCGATAGCATCAGTCGGTAAATCATAAGATGCTGTCAATTATTCTTCTGTCAACCCCTGCAACCTTCAGGCATGATGACCTTTATGCTCACTACACCAGGCCCAATTATCACTGAATCTCACTTGCTCAGTTCCACCTCTAATAAGTGTTTGCTACTACACCAACTAACTTGATTGATTTCTGTGGGGTACACTTTAAATAGTAGAAAAATGTGTGGGACGTAGAGTTTGTTTTTAATTGTAATATTTTGTAAAAATGTTAAGATTTTGTGTATTGATGTGTATTCTGAATGATGATGCCCGTTTACATGTACGTGTTTAATGTGGTTCACTAAAATGTTTCTGACACTGTGTTACAAGGATAAGGTACAGAATATACACACTACCGGTCACAAGTTCAGGGTCAGTAAGATTTTCTTTTGAAAGAAATTAACACTTATATTCAGCAAGAATGCATTAAATTGATCAAAAATGAGAGTAAAGACATTTATGATGTTACAAAAGATTTCTATTTCAAATACCTGCTGTTCTTTTGAACTTTCTATTCATCAAAGAATCCTGAGGAAACTGTCACAGTTTTCACGAAAAATAAATAAATATATAAACAGCACAAATGTTTTCAACAGTGATAATAATAAGAAAAGCAAATCAGCATATTAGAATGATTTCTGAAGTATAATATGGTCATGCTGAAAATTCAGCTTTGACATCACAGGAATATATTACATTTTAAAATATATTACAATAGAAAACAATTATTTGAAATTGTAATAATATTTCGCAATATTACTGTTTCTACTGTATTTTTTATCAAATAAATGAGACTAAAGAGACTTTCGATAGTGTGTGTGTGTGTGTCAGGGGTGGATTAACGCATAGGTGAAACTAGGCTGTAGCCTAGGGGCCTATGTGATCAGGGGGCCTCTGTTTAACGGTTTTTGCAAATATTTTCTGATTAATTTCTGCATTAGTAATTACTAGTGTTACTGTATGGATGTTGTAAAATAGGCAATTGATGAGTGCACAGCACGCATGACGAATTAATGTTACATCACACCTCCCTGTGTCAGTTTCAGCTGTAAACCAAGCAGCAACCTCCCTTCAGTTTCTCTTGAAGCCATTATGGAAGTGACTTAAACTGCAATTCATCGACTGGCCACTAGGGACAGGCTCCAGAAGGGAGCAGAATCTCATTGAGCCCCATGTTAAAATGCCCAACTTTACAGCAGAATAAAAACATGTTTAGAGTCTGGTACAAATTGTGGTTTTGGTCTATACAACTAATTTTGCCCTTCATCACAACTGTGAGGGGGTGAATTTTTTTATAACTCATTCTTTTACATTATATAAAGCTTTAAAGTCCTGCATAATTAAGGGCGTGGCCACTTTGAGTGACAGATGGATAGCTTCACCCATGTCCCGCCTCTGTGACATCATGGACACTACGTCCATATGCTGTAAACTCACAACACACCGAATTTTGCCTAATCCTAACCCCACCCCAACACCTAATCCAACACCTACCTATACTGGAGACTCAAGGGGGTAATAATCTGCCGGGGGTCCGAATTCAGCACAACACCGGTCACCAATGCTCCTTTTCTAAACTGGCGCTTGTCAGGAACAGGAACGGTCAATCTGACAATGCCCAACGGCATTAGATCAGAGCGCTGTCAATCACTGCCTTATTCACTGCCCATTGTTGCATGTAAATTTGACAAAGCTCAACACAATTGGACAGAGCCCTGTCAATGCCTTGGGCTTGACAATGTAAAGCCTTTTTACCATGCCAATAAATCTACTTGAATCTTTAGAAATTTCTGAGCCAGGGCCTGAGTAGACCTTAATCCATCCCTGGTGTATATGTAATTTGCAATGTGACAATATAATATAAAATATCATCATTATTATAAATATATTAACATTGTTATTAACACAAATATTATTTTATAGTTATCTAACTTAATATGCTCAAAATATCAAATTAATTGTTTGTACTGAAGAGCATACAGTTCCTGAAAATGACAAATTAATTGTGGCTATTTAATCTCCCTACACTATGGGACAAATGTTTGGAATAATAAAGTTTTTTTTTGTATTGTTAAGAATGTTTTTGAAAGATGTCTCTTATGCTCACCAAGGCTGCATTTTTTTTTTTTTTTCAAAAATACAGTAAAAAATATATTGTGAAATATTATTACATTTTAAATTAACTATTATATTTTAAAATGTTATTTATTCCTGTGATGGCAACGCTGAGCTCAGCATCACTACTCCAGTCTTCAGTGTCACATGATCCTTCAGAAATCATTCTAATATGCTGATTAATTATTACAAACTTTTGACCAGTAGTGTATATCGACATGCATATATATTATAATGCAATATTTTATTATGTTGGGGGCTTTCGAATAATGTGTTGGACAGTGACAGTGACTTCAAAAAGGTTGAGAACCACTGCTGTACAGTGTGAAACATATCCTCACCTTGTCCAGATTGTTGTAGAAGTCCGCATTACCAGCGCACAAGTACCGCCCCAGTAGTGTGGCATGCGTGGTAAAAATGGTTGCCAAGGGAATCTTGCGGGAGCGGCTCAGTACAAGTCCTGTCCCAGCCTGCCATTCGTGGAAATGAGCGATTACGTTGAGCTTGTCCTGAAGTTGGTCTGTTAACTGCAGAAGGAGACAGACAGGTTTAATATAATCAGAGCAGATTAATCCCAATGTCTACATCAAACCTTGAAAAGTTTACGCACTGAATCGATTCATATTCCAGCTCGGATAGACTGGAAAACTACAGCTAAAAATCCAGGCAGGCACACTCAGATGGTTTTTAGAGTAAAGTTTACCTCCTTGAAGAACCAGGCCACAAGAGAACCAAAGATGAGCGAGTCGTTGGCCTCTCTGTCGTGATAAGGCAGCCCGATGCTGCATGCGTTCCACAGATCCCCCTTCCAGCGGTCAAGGTTCCAGGCAGCTGCCCCAATATCAAAGAGGATGACATATGGACTGCCCTCAATCAACCAGCGGCCAAAGTGAACCTGCATATAGAGGAAGACATTTTGTATGTTCATGTTTGTGGTTTTTTTTTGTATTATATATATATATATATATATATATATATATATATATATATATATATATATATATATATATATATATATATATATATATATATATATATTAGTAATTTTAGCCTAAATGTATATATAACGTGTGTAACACATACACACACACACATTCAGGGCATGGAACAAAAGAATGTATTAAATAAAATACACTAAAATAATTTCATAGTGCCTTTGCTGGTGCTCTTTCTCTCAAAACATCCCCTTACAGGGATCCTCTAGCATCATCTTCTGGTCAGAATGAGACACAGAAAATGAACACAGCCACAAATCCTTTTTATACCCAAGATACGCTGTTGAATACATTTAAAAGCCGCTTTATTTCCTGTCTACTTTAATACTATCATCTGATACAAATAACTAAACCCACAATAAACCTGTCCAGGGCCTATGTGTGTGATGTGGACATGATATGACACCAACAACTGTATATGCAATACCTGACAACCATTGTTAGTCAAGGAATCCATGGCGGCTTTGATGGCTTGGCTTGGAGGTTCACATTTCTCCACCTGGGTCTTGAAGTTGTGTTCATAGTAGGGTCCCATCATAAAGTAGTTCTCACCCCATTCGTCCACTGTGATCTTTGCTTTAGTCTGAATAACAGTATATATACCCCCCACTGGAGATAGACACATAGTTGTGTAGGGATTAAAACATTTATGAATGAGAAAATGAACAAAATAAGAACAGTGTTCAAAATAAAACTTAAAGGGATCATTTGTACATTTCAGGATGGTGTCCCTTGCATGAGAATGTTCACATTTGGATTTAAAAGATTGAAACTCCCTGTTCTAAAACGATCCATACAAAACAGAATTAGGTCTCAAAATCTGGTTATTGATCTGGAGCTTAATGTTTAACCAGCTACACTGATACAAGAGTGTAGGATTGCTGCACGCATGCATTTACTAAATGGCAGCTCTGTCTTGTTGAACTATTTTCAAGTCTCCTGATAATGGGGCGAACAGTCTTGAGGTCAAATGTGTGCACTTTCAGGGGCCAAACACACAACTACTTTCTTGCTAAGCTTGCAATACATTTTAAAAAGCATGTGTGCTTGGTAATGAGATAACGCAAACAAGATTTTGACCATTGTAAAGTGAGGCTATGAGGTTATTTTTCAGCTTTGAGTACTTGTGGCCTAATTGAATTTTAGAAACGTTTTTAATTTGTGGTCTATGGACATACATGTGTCACAGGTAAATTGTACGTTTGTTTTGTTTTTTCCCTTCTGAACCATCATGAACAAATTACATTAGATATTATTTATGGGGTAACACTTTATTCTGATAGTCCCCTTTAGACATTCTGTTGACTATAAGTAATTTTGCAACTAGACATGTCAACTAACTCTCATTAGGCCTATTAGTAGAGTATCTGCTCAATATCTGCTAACACTTTATTTTGATTCTCACACAATAGACATTCAACTGAGTATAAGTACATGCCAACTTTTTCTACTAATCCTAAATAGTCTACTATTCTAATGAGAGATAGTTGACATGTAGGTGTAAGGTTACACAGAATTTTTAAAGGGACCATCAAATGAAATGTAATAAAATGGCTTACATATTTGCCTGGAAAAGAGTAATCTCATAGCCTACCTGGCATTTTAAGTATCACATACCATGAAAATATTTTTTTCATACATTTAGCATAATTTTGACAAAATTGCTTAATTTGAAATACACACTAAAATTAAACGAAATTGCAAAAAAAAAAAATCACAGTGAAAATATTACAAACAATATCGTAGGTTCTTACCCTTATTAGTTACTTCCCACGCGACCTCAAAGAGCAGGAGATCTTCCACAGGTAGACTCTCCTCTTCCCATTGTGGAAGTCCACTTAATGAGGTTATTGACAAAGATCTGGACAGTCGCATCTCACAAACTCTTATAAATCGTTTTTTTTATCCGGTAACTGGATTTGAAAATGCAAAAGAAATGCAATGGGGAGATTTACAATTATGTGGTGGTAAAAACAAAAAACCTAAAACCACCTAAACAGCCAGTCGCCAAGTTCTGGTTCTCTTTTAGGTAATGGAGCGCCTGGAGGTCGACACTTGTTGTTCGGTCTCTTCCTCTAACCTTTAGTGAAGTCTAAAAAAATCTGCATGTGCACATTGTGATCTCGTGTCTGAAGTCCATAGACATCAAGGCGAAATATTTTGGCCGCTGCGCGCGAACTCTGGGCGACCTGGACGACACGTGCACACGCACCCATAGACAACTGCTATATTCATCTTTAAGTCCATCTAATAGCCTACTTCTGTGAAACAAATAGCTTATTTGAATGTATGTTTTTTCCCCGACGTCAGTCAGTAGGCCTTTATTCAAAACAAAACAAAACAACAGAGGGGGTAAAAAGTAAACACAAGTTATGACGCACGTCTACGCGCGTTTGACGTTTAACTAACTGCTGAACAATATTTGCTATTTTGTTTTATGGAGAAAATGCGCTTTCAAGAGTCCAGAGTTTGTTGGAATAAACAGTATACATTAAAGTTCATGCACAAATAGATAGATAGATAGATAGATAGATAGATAGATAGATAGATAGATAGATAGATAGATAGATAGATAGATAGATAGATAGATAGATAGATAGATAGATAGATAGATAGATAGATAGATAGATAGATAGATAGATAGATAGATAGATAGATGGTACCGTGATAGATTCCTCACTACTAATTATTCCACGGTCAACTGTTAGTGGTATTATAATAAAGTGGAAGCAATTTGGAACAACAGCAACTCAGCCACAAAGTGTAAAAATCACAGAATGGGGTCAGCGCATGCTGAGGCGCACAGTGCGCAGAAGACGCCAACTTTCTGCAGAGTCAATAGCTACAGACCTCCAAACGAGAGATTTTGCGAGATTTCCCGTGTTCACATGCAGGACTCTGTTATTTGTGAATGGAATCTGTTTGTGTGTGGTGTGCTTTCCTGGTCACAACGCGGCACTCCACACACTAGAGGAACAAAATGGTTACATCTATGATTTCTTATTGTTATGTTTGTGGTCTCTCACATTCTGAAAATCTTATAAGAGTTTAAAAATCTTTTAGTGTGGCCCCAGCTTTAGTTCCAGTGAAAGGAACTCTTAATGCTTCCTCACACTAAGACATTTTGGACAATTTCAAGCTCCCAATTTTGTGGGGAACAGTTTGGAGATGGTCCTTTCCTGTTCCAACATGACTGCACACCAGTGCACAAAGCAAAGTCCATAAAGACATGGATGAGCGAGTTTGGTGTGGAGGAACTTGACTGGCCTGCACAGAGTCCTGACCTCAACCCGATGGGATGAATTAGAGCGGAGACTGCGAGCCAGGCCTTCTCGTCCAACATCAGTGCCTGACCTCACAAATGCGCTTGTAGAAGAATGGTCAAAAATTCCCATAAATACACTCCTAAACCTTGTGGAAAGCCTTCCCAGAAGAGCTGAAGCTGTTACAGCTGCAAAGGGTGGGCCAACTCCATATTTAACCCTATGGATTAAAAATGGGATGCCATTAAAGTTCATGTGCATGTAAAGGTAGGCGTCCTAAAACATTTGGCAATATAGTGTAGATTGTAGTTTCAAGGAAGAAAATTGCTAAAGACTTTTTTTTGTTGTTGTAGAATATCAGTTCAATTGTAGAATTAGAATTAAATCTTAACTATAAACTTAAAACCACTGTCTAATTTTTGGAGATAATCTGTAGTACTTTTACAGTTTTAAAGTAGTAAATGCAGTCCCTATACCATAAAAAAATAAATTTTTCACTTTCAATAATTTCAATATATTTACATTTAGGATGTTTGTAGCATCACAAAACAAGAAAAACAACCCTGAAGGCTAAGAGTAAAAAGCTTTTATCGGTGCTCCATCAAAACTGTACAAAAACCATCCGACTTTTGCATAATTCATACTCACATGCAAGATAATGTTGTCGGCACTGACTCATTATGCCGGGAACATTTTCTTGTAGTTATGATATCCAGGTATCACCTTATTACCATGTTGAAGGCAAGATGACAATGAACGTTTATTATATTTTTCCCACAAACATGCAGTGAAATTGGACCATGATTGTACACCATTATAGTGGCTCCATTCATGTTTTCATGCTACAAGACCCTTTTACTTTCCTACCATGTTTTTCTCTGACACAGAATGAGAGAAAACAAATTAAAATGTGTGATGTGTATAAAAAAACACAATGTGCTTTGGTGGGTTTCACAGCAAAACTCCAGCAGCTATTTGAATAATCGCAGTGTATAATTTATCACAGGATTTCCAAGAAGAAGAAAAAAGTAACATTTTAACAGTTAAAATGCTCTGAATGAAACAGGGAGGTTCTATATTTTCCAAACACTGTCATACCTGTAAAATAAGGTCAGAGGATGTCACCAGACAAGCCTTATATTGAAGGAGGACAGGAGAGCATGGGTTTGTTCACTCAAGAGAGGAAGGCTCAGCTGTGCTCCAAAAGCTTCACAATTCAGCAGTATGAAAATCAAGGCACTGATTCTCTTCCTGTCAGCAATGATCTGTCAGTCCACAGCTACGAGAGCACCGTTCACTGACATGGATACACCTGAGCCCATACCAGGTAAGGGGATGTATTGCTATCCAAATACATGATTGATGTTTTTTAAAGAGTGCACTGAAAATGATATCTTACTTTACAGACTCCAAGCAGACCTATCTCTCAATGGAGCGGAGGCAATTTGACGAGCCCAACGCTTCGGACGACGGAAGCCTTTGCTTTTTCATCCAAGAAAAGGATGAATCTAGTAAGATTTCCTGCAAACATCGATTAACACGCAGTAAATTCAACTACAATCCGTTTGGGCTGCGTTTTGGGAAGCGAGACAAAGCGACAACTACTGACTCTGGCAGACCCAACCACAAGCACCTGCTACCAATGATGCTTTTTTACCTGAGAAAACAATTAGAAACTTCGTGAAAATCACTCTTCATCAGATGGAAGGATGTGGTTTGCTTGGTTGAAAACTGTAGGTAATTATTTCAGGCAGGCTTTGCCTGTTATGCTTTTTTATTTCTTAATCATGGGATTTTATGGCGCACTTGTTTCATTGAGTTATTGTATTTGTGCAATAAACGTTTTATATTGTTCGATGGCTTTTGAATGATAATTGTGGTCAAAGCGCAAATAATGGGGGTGGAGAACCCGATTTAAGAATGTAAAATTAACTTCCGAGTTTCTCATTTCATTTGATAAGAGAACTACTTGCGTATTTTCGCCTGAAGGTAAAAGCTGTTATAGCACCTTTGTTCATTTCAGGATAGAACATTGACAAAATAATAACTTTCACATTATGCTGCAAGTGTCCCAAATACTAGACAATAAGTTTCATCTTTAAAACAAGTCATTGTATAAATCGGACACATTTTTGAAAATTAAGTTATACAGCTTATTTTTATTTAAATATAAGGTTACCACATGAAGGTGCTAAATACTTGCATAAGTAAGACCACAAAACAGCCCAGGCAGATTTTTATAGTTTCATTATTTTATTAACTTCATCTTACACAACACTTACAAAATAATTCAGAATGAATACATTTGTATCTACCTCACTTCAGTCCCTTCTCCTCTTGACTTAAACAGCGACAGAATGTTCCCTAATGATCTCACTAAATTATGACCAGACAGGAGAGGTGTTGGGTCTTTCTTCATTTCCAACATCTTCAAAGATGTCCCCCTTTGATCATTCTCTTTAGAAGAAACATTTCATATTTTAGATTATTCCTACATTAGCCACCATGAAAAAGATACATCAAAGCAACCATATCCAAAAGCAAGTGAGAAGAAAGGTCTGACAGAGTGAGTGTGTAAAGATACTGAAGGAGTGTGAACGGTGAAGGGGTGCGTGGCATCCCACAGTTGATCTACAGGTCCTTTAGGTCTTTTTGGATGCCCCACAGAGTGTCGCCGCTCTTCTTCAGCTGAGCGATTTCGTCGTCGGTCAGTGTCATGTTAATGACGCTGCCCACACCGCTGTTGTTGAGCACACAGGGCAGACTCAGGTACACCTCCTCGCCGATTCCATACATGCCCTGCAGAAGACATAAGCAACACGTGAAGTGATCACTTAATTATAATAGCAAAAGGACTTTGATTCATTCTGTACATGATAAATAGTGTAAACTCCGCTCACCTTCACCATGGTGGAGACAGGGTGGACCCGGTTTAGGTTCTTCACCAGGGTCTCGGTCAGGTCAGCCACACTGAGGCCAATGGCCCAGTTAGTGTATCCCTTCAGCCTGATCACTTCATATGCACTAAAAGAAGATAGGAGCAACTAATTAATTGTGGATATTTATTTATTTTTTAATCATCGTTTAGTTATGTCAAACCTCACATTGTCTGTCTTTTTTCACATAAGAGGATCTTGAAACCAAGGACTTGAAAACTGCTCTTCTTTTTGGGTGTCAAAATACTAATTAAATAGAATAGTATATAGGTTTAATCAAACATTCAAATTATGTCGTAAATGACGAGCGTTTCCGCTTCTTCCGGTCAAGCGTATGTGTTTTATCATATTAGATACATTTGAGTCATGTTATAATGCTACTGTGCGTTTGCTTGGTGGCTACTATGCGACACTTGAACACTGCAGTAAGCTAGATTGATATTAGGCATGGTAAAACATGGTACGAGATTTAAACAATAAGACTAACTGTGCTGAGCTATATAACAATGATTTGTTTTCTGTCGATGAATGCATCCAGGTGCTCACCGGTCTAATAAAACACATATATTAAGTGTGTTTCCATGGTTTCTGCAAAATAAAACCGGAAATCGAGGGCAATGCGGGTATGATGTCATTAATAGGCAACGCACATACACGGTCTGTGTGAAATTACTTATTTCTCTGGATTTAAACATTCTTGGAAGCATTTGGCATAATGTAAGTACACAAGTCAACAAAATATAACACTGTTCTAGTGTTTTTTGGATATTTTAATCCCAAAAATGTACATGCTGTTCCCCTTAATTATTGGAGTTTCACAGATTGTCACTATGAACTGTTGTGAAGAAAATTACAATTTATTTTGTTAACACAACCTGTATATGGGTGTCAAACATTAAAATTCTGGCTGAAAACTATTTTATGATTTATGAAAATATTAACTATAATTCACCTTCTCAGCACCATTGTAGTTAACTAAAATGTAGTAATCTATGTTACCAAGTGTATACCCTAGCAGTCATATAAGAGAGCCCCCGAAACAAGATGTCCCCTACCTGTCCACAACCATCTTGTGAGCGTCCTTCCAGTTCTCTGTGTCTTTATCAGTGCCAATGTCAGGGTTGAGTTTCTGCAGGCTAACTCCTGCCACATTCGTTCCGCTCCATACAGGCACTGTTAAACAAAAGAACAGCAACTTTAAAAGTTAAATATGTTGCAATTGACTGAAATCGTGTCACATCATGCAGCACATTTTATTCTTTCTGCCAGCCCTTCATCCTACCCCCTCTGGTTACTCCCCCCCTCACCGCTGGTGTCTCCATGCTCTCCCAGGATGTAGCCGTTAAAGCTGCTGGAGTGGACGCCCAGTTTCTCCGCCATGATGTGGCGGAAGCGGGCGGTGTCCAGGTTGGTCCCGCTACCAATGACACGGTGCTTTGGCAGGCCACTCAGCTTCCAGGTCACATAGGTCAGAACATCCACTGCATGTACACAGACAACCATGGTTACTACAAATGCACTACAGGAATAAGTGCTGTACAGCAAAACATTCAAAATTGTTTGCTCACCTGGATTAGACACCACAATGAGGATGCAGTCAGGGCTGTATTTGACAATCTGAGGGATGATGTGTTTGAAGATGTTGACGTTCCTCTGCACCAGGTTCAGTCTGCTCTCACCCTCCTGTTGACGCACTCCGGCCGTGACCACCACGATACGAGAGTTAGCGGTCACGGAGTAGTCTATCAATAAAATGAAGAACAAAAATACAACTTCAGACACTACTACCAAAGACAAGTAATTTCATTCGGCGACCATCTTTGAAACGCCTCGTGAAAGTGCAGCTCCTATCTCTTTGAACGGGGAAAACATCAAATTCTCCAAAACTGTTCGCCAAGCTTACGATTAAATTTCATACTTGAAATCACCAATGAAATCTGACAACAGCCATCTCATAAATTGGGTTTCTAAATGTTTGAATCATGACAAAAAAAAAGCCTGCACAAAGCTAATGTGCAGTCCTAAATGCGCGTCTCAGAACACTTTCTATAGCAACCAGTGCTTTTTAAGAGCTGCAGTGAGGTGATGACTTTACTAATCAACAATTGGCTCTTTCATTTAGAAGGCGGGGCTTATTCACCATATTGGGCATTGTACTCTCCCATTTACAAGTAATCAGTCTTCATATACATATACATTTTTTTTTTTTTTATATATAGTCTTTGCTACTACTAAAATAAACTTTATATATACACACAACCTAAAATAATCTGATCATTTAAACAGAGTCATGCCCATGGAAGTGTATCCCACCTTTGTCAGCCACAATCTTAGGAGTCTTCAGGAAAAGGCTGCCATGTTGCAAATCCAACATCTCTCCCTTCAGTCTATCCTCCACAACATCCACCAGAGCCAGTTCATCTGTAAGCTCCTACAAGACAGGAAACAAACATTGACACAATCTATGTATTGAGGTGCAGTCACATTTTGCAGCAAAAAAAGGCTCATTGTCTATAGCAGCGTTGCTCCAACCCTGGTCCTGTGGACTACTAACTACTAATAAAACAAACCTGATTCAACTCATCAGCTCATTAGTAGAGAGTAGAGTATGTTCAAGATAAAACTTGTCATTACTACTGGATCTGCCAGTTTGCTACGTTTCCAATAACTATTAAACTGCAAGCAGAAACTATGCAAAAGCGGGCACACTTCCTGGGCACTGGTGTCCAAATTCACTCACTCCTTCAAGTGGACTATATTGGTGGAGTAATGTAGGGAATAGTGAATGAGGGTATAGAGGGCGATTTCAAACAGAAATATATGGGTCAGACAAGGGAGACTTGCAAAATGTGCACTGTTGGTGTGCCTCCAGGAACAGGGTTAGGAAACAATGGTCTATAGTGTAGCTCATGCAAAAGTCCCAATTGCATTGATTCATAATGAAACGACTGGATTTCACCAGTAAAATTTCATCTGGAAACAGTAAGTGTGACCAAATACATATTCAAGGAATTAATGTCATCAAAATTCAAAGTAAAAACTTGCTTATTACATGGAGTCATTCATTGGTGATTAAGATGAGGCTCTCTTACCCGGAGCAGGATACTGACAGCGCACGCCATGCCAACCTGTCCCACACCAACAATGGTGACTTTGTTCCTGGGGGGCTCAGCGGGACCGCTGGCCAAAGGAGTGATCAGCTTCTCCAATACTGAAGCCATGATCCCGCTAGAAGAACAGGACAGATCATGTTCACAATGCAAACAAGTGTGCCATTAATAATAGAAATAATAGAGTTAATTATTATTTTTTTTAAAGACCGGAAGCTGTGGTGAAAATGTTAACTGGGTTAAGGTTTCAGATAATTTGACATTGTCAGGCATTAAAGCTGGGTTAAGGTAACAAGGTCACCCTCACTGCGTAACCATTACTCCATCCTGAGTAAATTACCCATATCCCGAGTTGCAACCTGCAGAGGCCCACTCTATAATAAAATGAGCCACTAGAGCCAAGTCACTCTGCCCCCATTTGCCAAATCTAGACAAACTGAAGGAGTTTTTCTACACAGTGAAAGATTAATTAGGCAGTGCGTGTCCATTTTAGTCAATTAACAATTTGTCCAAGACAAAACCCCCCAAAAAACCACATCTGATATAAACTATATTATTAATAGTTCGCCTTCTCTAGGAAGATTATGTGCATTATACAAATGAAAATTTAGGCAGTTAGAATTCCAGTCATTAAGTTTATTACAATTGACTAGCCAAACCTGTAATACACCACTGCACTGGCTTATGAGCATGCAAACTCTGACAAGCGCACACACAGAGAGCTCAATTGTGACACTAATCCTCAATGGGCTCATGATGATTATGTTAGACGTTAGATATTATCTAGAAAATTTTAGATATTGCCATCATAAAAGGTCTAATTGCACTCCTTCAATGGTCAAAGCCAGCATAACATGCAGTCAAGTGCCTTATCTCTAAACCTTATCTTGAAATGTTGCTACTAACATAACTACCGTTTTATGAACTGATATTGGTGTGAATTCCATGAACCCCAAACAGTACTACGGACTACTCTCTGCTAAACCACATTCATGAATTTATACCCGATTAAAATCAAAATGGTATTAGTGGGCTTTAAGAAAGTTGTGTGTAAAAATTGAAAAACCAAATCAGAGCGGTTTACAAAAGGTTTGACTCTTGGTGGGTAGTGTGTATAAAAATACAACAATGAAATGCTATGTGGTACAATAATTAATGAATTAGTTAAATGAACCAAAATGCTGTGGAAATAATTAATTTATATAACATTTAACAACTTTAATACGTATAATTAAAAATACTCTTATGTACTAAATACATTATTTAAAGCTAAAATCATCATGTATCAAAATAATTTACTCGTTAAATACTGGTGTACACATTAGAAAATTAGAATTGTTCTAAAATAGGTTACTTGGTTTTTGAACTTAATTCATCGCTCATAAAACCCTATTATGACGCAATCGTCCTTATCACGTCCTTGATGATTCGGATTCAGCATTTGCGTGAGAAAAACATTAAATTGTAAAATCAGGATGGCAATCGATCCACTGTTATTTTAAGCGTCTCGAGTTCATCATATACATTCGTAGCTAGGCCTGCCTCCATCAGATGATTCTAACCAAGGCCAAATTCGCGTTCAGCGTGCACTTGATTCCTCCATGTTCACGCGTGCACCACACACACAGAGACACAGACACAAACAAACAAACGTCCTTTTGCTGCTCGTCTATCAATTCTGTTTGGAAACACGATTGTTACTTCCCTTTTAACGCAACAAAATGCTTTAAACTTCAAGAGGTGTCGGACGGAAGTGTTGCAAACATTAGAGCGCCGATTTATTCAATGTCAACGACTCTGGTTAATTCGCACCATGACGACGGTGCTTGTTTAACAATGCTATTCGAGATAAGTTATTTAGATGAGGTATATGCGAAGCAATAAAACAGTCATTCAAACCATATACATACATGTGTTGCAGGAATGTTAAATAAGTATCCTTAGCTGCAGGAAGGGCAGAGAGAGCTGCTGAGCACCGGTGAGAGTGAGAGAGCGTGGATGCGTGGTCGCGTGACTCGTGGAGGAGCAGAATTTGAGCGTGCGGCGCTACGCAGACAGCGTATGACCTACTGTCACAAGTGAACGCGATGCCCTTACTGATATGAGGAATATGAGGACGACAGACCGGCCCACTTTCCCCTTGGTGGACTATGCCAAGGATTTATCTGTTGTCATAAATATACTTCCTCTCCACTGACCTTGCACCTCAATGGAATTTGTATTAATGCATTATTTGTCAATAATGCCACATTAAAATCGTGTTCCAATCATCACTATGCAAAGTTAAATATTACAATTAAAACTGCATTTTGCAGCTTTCATTGGAATATATGGGATTGTTGGTCGCCCAATGGAGTCGATGAAACTGCATGGGTGGGGTTGTGTCTTATGCAACCAGGGCCTGCGAAGGTTTTGAACTGCCTAAACACATCCAGATGCATGTAACCTAATGAGTGAAGCAAACATTAGGCTACACTCTGTTAAAAATCAAGAAAATTGAATTGGCTACGTTACTTAAAGTGGGCATAGATTCCCTCAATTTTGAAATAAAATAATGTATCTCAAATGGCAGATAGATAGATAGATAGATAGATAGATAGATTAGATAGATAGATAGATAGATAGATAGATAGATAGATAGATAGATAGATAGATAGATAGATAGATAGATAAATAGATAGATAGATAGATAGATAGATAGATAGATAGATAGATAGATAGATAGATAGATAGATAGATAGATAGATAGATAGATAGATAGATAGATAGATAGATAGATAGATGTGTTTTTGTTATGGCACCTCGGCAACAGCAACACATTTCTCATGATCAAACCATAGACAGTAAAAGAAAGGATCAAACAATACTTTCTAAAATCCTAAATGGGAACCAATGAGGCCTCTGTTCCACCCACTGGCTCATCCAATAAGAGCATTCATCAGTCAGTGACATCAGAGCAGCATTCAGGGCACTGCCATTCTATGTTATTAAAAGCTTAGAGAAAGAAAGAATGTTTGTTTACATCAAATAAGGAATTAGAGATTAAATATAATAAATGGATGATGAAAAAAGAAACAGAAGAGCAAGAAGAGAAGAGGAGCTGTGCATGTGTGTGTTAGGGGGGATTATGGGACACCTTGCTGTCTAGTTGGTGCTGGGTTCTGTGGAAAGATTGCGTAATATGCTGTGTGTATTACATAACCATCTGTGCCCCTCTAGATATTGCCATCCTGACGGCAACTTATGGAGTTCTATAGATGGTTACTGGAAATGTCAAATTCTTTCATTATTATTATTGAGTAAATGATGACAGAATTTTCATGCGTTTACTATTTCATGTATGTGTTTACTCAAGCCCTTATCAAGCTGCAAAAGAACACTTAACCATGCTTAACTCGCATGTTTATCTAAATTATATGTGTCAATCCTGCTAAATTTAGAATTTTTCATCTAAAAATGGCACTTTGTAAATACTGAAATACAAATACAACTTGGCTCATGTCATTGAAATGAGTTACTTATCAGATGGCGGTTGAGAAATGCAATTTATTTATCTATTGCCATGGCTGTCTAAATACTGAAGTAGCTGTACATAACAGGTTTGTGCCTCTTTGGCATAGTTCGCCTCATATATTCCCACCAATCAGTGAGCATATATCTACCGCCCATCAAACCAGTGGCCAATCACTGGCCTGTAAAAGGCAGCACAAGAGAGTCTGTTGTTTATGAGGGAAATGAGGGCAGCTGGAACATGGAAAATGCACAGGATTTTGTCCATAGTTATCTCTGCCTATGAGTCAGCAAAACTTTTATTAGTATGTGAAACATTTATTTATTAGTATAGGTAGTTTTATATCAGTTATATGTACTATATATATATACATTTTATTATATTATACAGTATCTTTATTCTGCTTCTAGGCTCTTCAGTCCCTCTCATGGAATATTACAGAGGCTGCCAAATCTTTGGTTATTAATGAACCCATGTGACCCGGCATGCTATTTCAGACTGACCTTTATGAGACAAGGGCAGCAAAAATAGAGGGAGACAGACACATTAGCACACACTCACATGCACAAATACATAGGGCATGGTATTTGCCCACACACTATTCTCACTTCAGGTTTTCTTTTGGCCGAAATGTTCTTCCTTTACTACCCAACTTTTATAAATGTATGAAAACAGTACCAAATCTTTATGTTTGTCAAATATTAAGCAATAACTAAAGGTAAAGCAAAGCCTGAGTAAGGATAGATCTCAGTATTTACTGAATGTAATTTTCACTTTTGAGTTTGCCAAATGCATAAATATAATGAAATGTAAGTGCAGATTATGCAATATGATCCAGCATATTTATCAGAGATTTGAACAAAACAGGATTTCTATCGGTGCTTTTTTAGTATCATTGAAATATTTTAAATGAGTTTTTACTTTTATATTTTCCATTTTAGCTAAAGTTAGTAATTTTCTTTGTTTTGTAATTCACTTTTATTTAGGTTTTAGTTATTTTAGTGCATCAACACTGAAAAAAATGATTCTGGCCCGATTAAATTAAGCATAATTAATTTGTGCTCGTTTAAATAATTTAAATTTAGTTTTATGATTTTAATAAAAAAACAATGAATTGGTTTTATGGGAATTGCATATGTTTTTGTTTAAATTGAGATAAAATAAATTGATTGCGACCACTTACGATAATTTTTTTTTAGTAAATTCAACAAATCATTTTTTTCAGTGAAGTTAAACTAAATGGAAATAAAAAATGTGGCTTTAATTTCCATAAACGTTTATTTTATTTCATTTTATGTTTTAAAAATATATTTTTTTTACTAACTCGGCCTAATTGAAAGTTTCATCCTGCTGCTTTTTAATTTTTCACAACATGACAAAGTCAGATCTGAAATCAGTCAAATCTAATTGGTGTATTGCACGTGATCACATGAGCTTCACAAACATTTAAATCTCTATGCTCATGTGTTCACCAAAGCGGTAAAAAATAGCCAGCCGGTCTATCCATATTTTGCATTCATGTGGGTTTTGATTTATTTATTCATTCCAGTTTGTATGATTTGTAAAACTAAAGTTCATTTATATACCAAAAGCACAGTGAAATCATGTGCTTTTAACACACTTTTGATGGCTCGATGCTGTATTACTAACTAGGGAGGTGAAGGTGCATGTGGAGCCATTACAGAGTGAATGCATTTGTGGCAAAAAGGTTACAGCGAAATGCAGCTCGGCGTGACCGTTGACCCTCAGCATCAGCGGCTTAGGAAGCAAATCAGAGAGCATTCATTTCTCAGAATTCATCTTCACAGTACTGCCACTGCAAACCACATTACCAAGACAAACCAAATGGGATATAATGACAACAATGGAGCACACAGACACTTACATAAGAACACCCAGTCCTTCCCTCTCAAAAACTCATACGCTCTCACAAAGAAGCCCAAATGCAGGCACACTCTGTGAAGTAAATGACCCCTCTCTGCTTGGTGTTTCTCTGATAGGATTTCTCTCTGAGAGCTCAAAACAGGCTGTATTGAGGTCACAGGTCACCGTTTTCCTGTTGCTTGCATCAAGCTGATGACAATAGGAGAGAGAACGTTCATTGTGACATCACAATGAGACTGTATCAGTTCATCACTCATATAGGCCACTCAAAGCAATTGAGACACTGTGGATACATATATCACTAAAATATTCATAAATGAAACAAAATAAATGCATTCAAATGATATTCCAGAGCACACCATCTTGTGCGCCTTATGTTAGCCGAATCGTAAGTAATGCTAAACTTTCAGTATATATGAATTTAATAACGGCTTCATATGTAATTAGAATCTTTAAAAATGAACAATCATTGTCATATTTAATGATATCATGAACTTGTTTTATTTCATATATGCAGTATATATATATATTTTTTTTATTATTTAGCATTTATAAATCACATCACACCAGAACCCACTAAAAGTATTTGCATATTATAGGCCTAGTAGTAATATTTAGAATTTGCTTATATTTTCAGTTTTCATTTCAAATTTTGATAATTTTAATATTTTTAATGAGCTTTAATTTATATTTCAGTTTTAGATTTAGTAATACTACTTCAACGCATTTCATTTCAGTCAGTTGCCAAGCCAGCATTTCTAGTTTTTAATCTTACATTCATATTTTAGTATATTTCTGCTTTATTCCAATGAACAAAAATGATTAATGGTTTTATTTAACAAATATCAACACTGTCTGAAACGGTGTTCTACTGTATAATAAAAGTATCTATTGTATAAAAATAATCCTATATATTTATTCAACATATGAAATACGTTTGCAAATATTACCTAATATTAGGGAAAATGTTATAATTCTAGACATAATGACAGTCACTTTTATTAAATAAATAACACAACCAAAATTCTCTTTCCAGAAGGTTTTTTTTTAACCTAATGAGAGCAAAAATGTTTGAAAAACACACAGAAGTCAAATAATAATAATAAAAAAAAATCAACAGATGTTTGGTGTGTGATTGATTTTACTTTAATATTCAGACAGACATACAGTGACACTGGAGAAACCCAGTGTCTTATGATCATTCAATAGTGCTTTCAGTGCTGATAAACACACCAGGAACTGTGGCGTTTATTGCAAGGGGTGAATGTGGAAAAAAAAATCTTTGTATTTGTGAAGTTACTCAGGATACAATTAATAAGGGAGGAGCCTAGTAGTCCAGGAGACCCATTTTCCTCTTAAGGGACTCGGGCATCTCAGGGGGTGGTGGACGGGGCAGACGGAAGTACACCTTCACTGAGTCATAGATGAACCACTGTAGGGCGGTCAGCGTGCCAATCATAATGATTCGAGCAACAAGACCCTTCCACATACCTGTGGGAGAAAGACTCTTGATTTATACATAGATTGACCACACAGTTGTTATTTAACGGTTACTCTGCTGTGCTAATATATTCCTCTGACTTAAAACAAATAAATCAATCAACTGGGATAAAAGAGCCAAATGAAATGAGATCCCGCTGAAAGTGATGTGTTCTAATGGGAAGAAATACAGGAACAACAGCTACCTCTTTTGGTAAAAAAAGAGTATTACATCCTTCTGCAACTTCAGTGAAATGGTGCTTCAATGTTGATTTTTTTTAATAAGCACATGAACAAAATAAGCATGTATAAAAATTTTAACAAAGAAAATCAATCAATTTGCTAGGAGGAATAAACAATGTTGCACAAAGACTGAATAGCTTTCTGTGTTTTTGTTTGAGAGAAAAATGTATTAATATAAATGTTTTACTTTTAAATGAAAAAATATGGTTTCTTTCCTGAGAAGTTGTCCATCCAAAACAAATAAATAGTCGTCAAAACTTGACAAATTGCAAAGTGGCAGTTAACATATTAGATTTAACAAGAAAATGTTGTTTAGCAGGATAGATATTATATATTTTATTTATTTATCTTGTTTGTAATAAACAACTATAACTAATAAGCAACTTTTTCCCAGCTGACATCCACAAATTATCTTCAGTATGTGATTAAATTTGGTTGTGTAACAATGTCTTTTTGGAACAATGTGTTTATGACTTGTTCTTAATGCAAAAGTAAGAAGAAAAATTTATTTCCCCCTGAAATATTTAGCGACAAAGCATAATAACCACTTTAATATACTTGATTCTGCTTGGTTATTCGTGACATTCTGTAGTCAACAATTATTGTATAGTGACCATTAAATCGTATAAATGACTGTTTTCTCATAGCAATGCTAGACACTCTGCAGTCTCTTCTTCTCATGTAATAAAATAACCAATTCAAATCAATATTTCATGTCCATGAATTTATTTATTTGGTAAGCAATAATGTAATATCAGGATAATGTACCGTCTTGCTGGTCATTATGGCAAAATAAAGCCCTCAGAGGTTTGATCAACAGCTGTTGACTGTGTGCACTCACCTACAGGTCCCAGTCTTTTCAGCACCTCAACAGCTGAACTGCCTTTCTCTTTGTTCAGTACAGACACCACAGAGTCCGCAGGATGGGACACCACAGCACAGAACACGCCAGCTGATGAGAGACACAGCAAAGCTTACATCTATCTATATGGATCAACACAAAGTTGAGCCAGCACTCTTTACAAAGACATACCATGGTAAATGGTCGATCTAAAAGTTTCTAAACTTGTATCTTAGGACCCAAGCACTTACCAATATAACCGGCAACAAAGGTCACCACCAGCTGCTCAGGTTTGGTGCACTCACTGCGGGGTTTTGGTACTACGTGCTTGTACAGCAACTCCACGGTTCGCTCGAAACAGGCAAACTTCATCATGGTGTAGGGGATCTGCCTCAGCCACAAGGGATAAACGCCTTTATAGAACCTGCACAGATGATAACATCAACAATCAGTACTCCAGCACACAAATTTTACCCACAGCTCTGGGATTTAACATGGCCTACCACTTCATGGCTGAGTTGCTGTTGATCCCAATTGCTTCCACTTTGTTATAATATCACTTAAATGGATAGTTCACCACAACATAAAATGAGTTTCTTTGTTCTGCTGAACACAAAAGAAGAGATTTTGAAGAATGTTTGTAACCAAGCAGATAGAGCAACCATTGACTACCATGGTTGTTTTTTCCCTATCTGCTTGGTTACAAACATTCTTCAAAATCTCTTCTTTTGTGTTCAGCAGAACAAAAGAAACTCATACAGGTTTGGAACAACTTGAGGGTGAGTAAATGATGACAATTTTCATTTTTGGGTGAACTATCCCTTTAATACAGTTGACCATGGAATATTTATCAGTAAGGAAATTTCATGAATGGACTTATAGCACAGGTGGCAACCTATCACGGTACGCTTAAATTCACTGAGCGACCCAATTCTCCTGAAAGCGACCCATTCTACCAATTTCAATAATACCTTTGCTCCATTTTAACATTTAATAAAAAAAATAAAATAAAAAATATATATATATGTGTATTATTTTTTCTAGAAATCATGTTTATTATCATTAACTAAATTAAAACTATTAGAACTATTTTAAATTGTATTTTAATTTAAACAAAGCTGACATAAAATAACTTAAACATTTCATCTAGTTTACGTTTTTCAACTAATATTTATGTTGCCTTGGAAATTATCTAAAATAAATGTAATTTAAAGGACTAAACTTATTAGCTGCAAATAAATGAAAACTATAACTAAAACTGAAATAAAAAATAAATTAAACCCAAACAGCAATATTTAAAAAATATTCACATAATGACTAAAATGAAACTAAATGTAACATTAAAACTAAAAATATAATAAACGATAATTCACAATATTAATAAAACTGATAGAAATAATTGGTGCATAATTTAGGAGAATATTGTGATTACTAAAATATATGTGCTACATAAAAATATAGTTGTCTAGTACACTGAAAAAATTTGGTGTAGAACCCATTTTTACTCCGAAATTGCTAGTGAATTTCACAAATAATTACAAAGAATCAGCAAGCAAAACTAAATTAGGCATGACATTGTGAAATAGTATTTTCTTGTAAAACATACTGCAATAATCCAATAATGTATTTTTTGGAAAAAGGATTTGCATCAAGAAATCCCTTCAAAATAAAAAATATTATAGAATAAATATCACTGTATATAAATTATACTACATTAATTTCATTGTCATTGTCCGGCTTTTTGTCTCCAGTCTATTTTGACACAAGTGTGAGGAATACCAGATCTACTTACGCGTTTAGCCCCTCCTCAGCATGCATTTTGGGGGCGCACTCTCTCAGGGTGTTAGCATATCCAGGCTGTGTCTGGATGCGCACTTTGCACGCTTCCATAGGAGCCAGTGCAATATCTGCGAAAAACTCAGCGCTGGCTGATGCGGCCAGATAAACGGATATCCTCCACAAGTAAGCATTCTCCTGTTCACCAAACCAAACCACAGCAGTTAGTTGGTGATCCATCACAATTGGATGTGCAAACATATGTTAAAATAACTGTTTTGGAACAATCTTTGCAGAGCCAAATTAGTCTCGGTAATTTGTATCCCAACTTACCTCTCCAAGCATGTCATTGTAAAAGGACTTAAAGACTTCATAGAAACCAAACTTGCAAAGGCCTTGCATGGAATAGCCAATGAATGTAGGAGCCCATCCTTTGCCCAGCCCCCTCACGCCATCCTCTCTCAAGGTGACTGAGAAACCATTGAAGATGGACTTGTACTTAACCGGGTCCACCTGGGAGACAACAGGAATTATGCATTAGTTAATGTCTGGCTATAAAATCAGTCCAAAAAAAGCTGCTAACTTGTTTAGTTTTTACATGAATACCGGTAGTTTTAATGTTACATTACCTGTATGCGGCATTTAATGAGGTCGAGGGGCACGACAATGGTGTGTGTGAGGCCACAGCTCAAAATCCCACCAAAACCACAGAGGGCGTAATATTTATTTGACCCATATTCACAGCTCACATCTGCATCTAAGGGAGCAAAACATTTAAATTTGATCACAAGCATCAGTATGTGATACAGAGGGGATAATAAATGCAAACTTAAGTCACACTTTTAAAAATAAAGCTTCTTTATTGGCATCTGCTTCGATGAAGGACATTTAACATCCATGGAACCTTTCCATTTCACAGAAGGTTCTTTATATTCCCCAAAGAACCTTTCTGAGAACTGTTCTTAAAAGAACCCCATTTTAGTGAGAAGGATATTTTAACAATCTTAAGAACCTTGTTTTACTATAAAGAAAGTTGTGTATTGAAAAGGTTACATGGATGTTAAAGGTTCTTATAGAGCCATTGAAGTCAATACAGAAACTTTATTTGTAAGGCTGTTCTTCAAACTAAGAACATTATTATTTTAAGAACTGTTTACTGAGAGATCCCAAAAATTCCTTTTTGGAACCTTGGAAGTGTACAGTTTAAGCCAATTGAATGTGTTTGGAGGCCAAGGAATGCGAAATCAGATGGAGTTTAAGGTCATCTAGCCTAGTTCTAGATCATGACAAATGTGGTGATGTCAGAATTGAGAATTAATTGTTCCTTTGAGTCCGATCCAGTTCACAAAATCTGAATGATTTAAGTCACAAATCGGATATTGTGCCTTTATCGAGTTCAACTCACTGAGTCAATGAACCAGCTGCAGCAGTTAAAGGTTTCGTTCACCCAAAAATGAAAATTCTGTCATTAATTACTCACCCTCATGCCATGTTCATCTTCGGAACACAAATGAAGATATTTTGATGAAATCGGCGAGCTCTCTCACCTCTCCATAGACACAATTTAATTTTAAGGGCCAGAAAGGTAGGAAAGACATCGATAAAATAGTCCATCTGACTACAGTGGTTCAACCTTAATTTTATGAAGCGAAGAGAATACTTTTGTGCGCAAAAAACAAAACAAAAATAACAACTTTATTCAACAATCTCTTCTCGTCTGTGCCAGTCTCCTACACTGGTGACGTAGTGTAAACAGTGCAGCACTTCCGAGTTCTACGGCTCACCATTGGCTTGCGTCAGCATCACACATGCGTTGTGGTGCTCATGTGAACAGCGGCGGCCAATGGTAAGCCGGCGTTCTGACGTAGCGCTTCGAAAGCGCTGCACTGTATTTACTATGTCAACAGCGTAGGAGACTGACAAAGATGAGAAGAGATTGTAGAATAAAGTTGTTATTTTTGGGGGGTTGTGAGCACAAAAAGTATTCTCGTCACTTCATACAATTAAGGTTAAGTCACTGTAGTCACATGGACGATTTTAACAATGTCTTTACTGCATTTTGGGCCCTTGAAAGTGGTAATTAAATTGCGGTCTATGGAGGGGTCAGGGAACTCTCCGATTTCATCAAAAATATCTTCATTTGTGTTCCGAAGATGAATGAAGGTCTTACGGGTTTGGAACAACATGAGGGTGAGTAATTAAAGGTAGAGTTCACCCAAAAATGAAAATTCTGTCATCATTTACTCACCTTCGAGTTGTTCCAAACCTGTATGAGTTTCTTTGTTCTGCTGAACACAAAAGAATAGATTTTGAAGAATGTTTGTAACAAAGCAGATAGAGCAACCATTGAGTACCATTTTTTCCCCTACTATGGTAGTCAATGGTTGCTCCCTCTGTTTAGTTAAAGACATCCTTCAAAATATCATCTTTTGTGTTCAGCAGAACAAAGAAACTCATACAGGTTTGGAACAACTTGAGGGTGAGTAAATGATGACAGAATTTAAATTTTGGGGTGAACTATACCTTTAACAGTGAATAACTGGAAAAACGTCACAAAACTATTGCATGACTGCAGGAGACTCACAAATCATATTGACTACATTCACAATGATTTTGCATGCTTTTTGTGCTCATTCATTGTAATTGTAAAGACGAAAACAATCAGCACATTATTCAAAATTTCTCATTTTGTGTGTCCCATTGAAGGAGGATGAAACGGGTATGGGGATATAACTTTCATTCTTTTAACAGTCAAGAAGTGTCTTTCATATTCAAGTGGGAGAATTTCTTTGAGAAAAAGTGCCTAGGAATTAGTAGGCATTCATGACAAGGTATTAGCCAGGCATGTAATCCTTGTGGAAGTTAATTCTTTACGAATGGAATGACAAGCAGTCTGACAGTCCACTTTAAAAATAGTAGTGTGATTTCACTGAACTTCATCATTACACCAGCGACCTTTCCAAATATCTTACAACAAATAATAACCATAACAATTACAGCAAACAAACCTAAATAAATAAATGCAAACAACATAGATCTAATTCCGGTAGCAATTTATCCAGTTCAGAAGATAAAGAACAATAACTTCTTACCAGTAGGAGATGCCGCAGCAAGTTTGCGTTTTATCTGCTGGCTCTCTTGTTGCTGATCTGGTTTAGTGAGGAAAAGAGGAGTCTGGAAAGGATTCGATCGTGCCAACTGTGTTAGGGTGGTTGGGTACATTTTCACCAGGGGTTTACTGGCAAAAACAGACAGGGGACAATTTAAATCAAACAAAAGTTACGTTTTTTTTTGGCGTACATTGCTGAGAAACAGTCTCTCACTTAACATTTTGGAAAATTCATGTTAAAAAGAAACGGTACACTCACTTGTTGGTTGTAAAGAAACGGCGCCTCCTGGGTGCATCAGCGGCAGGCGAATCTGAGACATCAGATGACCTCAGACTAAATCACCCTGACCTTCTGTGACGTCACCACACTGAGACTTCACCCTGAACACTAACCTATTGGAAAGAGGTATGATGGTATTAAGGGCCATACTAGAATTCATAAAAAAATAACAGCCAATGCATCAAGATATTGGTGTAAATATGCATCCAATTAAATTGTAGTTACTGTATAGTATCCCACTGCAAATGAGAGCTCATGGTAGCGTACATGAGCTTATTACGCACAGCAGTGGGTAGAGTAAGGCGATTAAAATCAATGAGACGGTCTATTCTTGGACCGGAGCATAGAGCCTCGCACCTTTATATCCTCCTTACCTATACAAGATCAAAGTGAGGTCAGAATTTCCAGTGCCTCTGTGAGGAACTGCAATGCACCGCAGCAAACCCTAAAGACAACACATTTAGTAGGGGAAACATCCTAATAATTTAGGTCAAACAGACACTTAAACAAGAAAAAAAAAAAAGCCAACTGGAATGTAGATGATACGAGGTAAACGCTTTATTAAACCATATTCTGTCATATACATAAAAAGTACCTGAACCCTCCCAGCTTTATTCCACAAATCCGAAGCACTTTATATGTCAAATAAATACAGATTCAGAATATTAAAATCGTAAATGTATCAGAGTAAACGTCATAATGATGGGCAGTTTACACATTGTCCAGTTATACTAATGTATAAGTATCTTACAATGTTTATTAACCCAAATTCGTTTCCAAAGGCGTACTTAAAAAAAAAAAAAAAACATTTTAATAGTGACAATTACATTTTAATAGTGACAATTTATAGTGTATATATTCAAAATTTTAGCCAACAGTTTTTTGTTAATTGCTCAAATGTTATGCTTTGTAAAACCACTTGAAATTCCAGGATCTTGAAATAACACAAAATGAAATGAATAAAATTATAATAGTAAAATGACCTTATCTTCCAGAATACATTGCAAAACAGTTTATTGAAAATATTTGTATTTCGACAAGTACATAAATACTACATCAACGTTAAGATGGATACGGCACCTTTAAAGAAGCTAGATGTGAAAATAAATGCAAAAGTATTGTCACAAGTAGACGCTACATGTAGTTTACAAACAAAACAAGTGTATTTAGCCGACTCCTTCAGCACTTCGACTCGTTTATGGACAGCACCAGCATTAATCTGTAAAATTAGAAAAAACATACACGCAAACAAGACAAACATACAAAAGGCAAGAAAAATGATTTTTTAAATTAAAATCAGGATTCATTCCTCTAAACCAGTTCATCTCAAAGAGGGTGTATAGCAGAGAAAATGATGCAAAATCTGTGAGTTTCTGTCTTTGTATGAATATATAAAGATCGCAGGTAAAAGTCCACGGCTGCTGAATCAACAAAGGGAGGTACTGGCTGAGTATGACAAAGAGGGCAAAGACTTGGGTGAACCTCATGACGTTCATTTGCTAGTGCCATCATCTGCCCCGCTCTGCTTGAAGAGTCCAACCTCATTAGTTTCCATGGCCTGGTAGACAAAGAACAGGAATCCAGCGACAGCGCTCAGGAGCAGAAGCTGCACCCACACCGGCAGGCTGCGCCGCACTCTGGACTTCACAGAAGGGGGCGCCGCAGGCTTGGTAGCAGCTAGAGGGATGGCGGCCACACGTGGAACTGATCGGGTCTCTGTGTAGGAAGAGGAGCTGGTTTCTCTGAACTCTGTATGACGGAGACGGGATTCATCCAGCCATGTCTCACTCAGGGGCCGGCCAGCTGCTCCTCTGATTGGTCGGCGACAGGTGGCACTAGAAACAAATTTGAAAAATACTTCATTCAAGATAGATTCTCTGAAAACAAAAGAAATGTATCTTGTTTTAAAAAAGGTTTACATATTTTACTAAAAACAAAAAAGGTAATAATACTAAAATAGAATAGAAAATGTCAAAAATACGCCCCCCCATGCTTTTTATTAGATTTAGATTTTTTTAAAGTGCATAATCTTTCACAATGTGAGACTTATCTGGTGTTTGTTTGTAGACATTTTTTCGATTTTCCAAAAAATTTACAGTTTTATGGGTCAACAACACATTTATTAATGCAAACCACACAATCACTTGGGATAGTACAACTGTCTGAATAGAAAACCTTAAGTAGTTTGGCATAATCTTTTATTATCATTTCTTAAATATTTGTGTTACAATATTTTAAAAAAATATCTGAAAAAAAGATTTATCCGTCAAATCAAACTCATGTGATTGGCCAACAAGAAACAATGTCGACAAAATCTCTTAAAATATCTTATGATATAGTACGTTTGGTTTAGGTTGAAATGTCAAAATAAAAACCTAATGATGTTTATGAATAACTGAGTTACTGAATTACACTCTTACTGAGTGTACGTTCACATGTATTCAATGTCTAAGGGGGGAAAAACGCTCAAAAAATAAAAAAAACCAATTTGCATACAAGTTTTCCAAACCTATATGAAAGCAAGATGAATATCAAGATTACATTTCTAAGAACTTGGCACATGTTTTCTTTAAACTAGATACGTATTTGTGTATGAACCTTATACATAAGGCCCTGGGGCCAAATTAAAGACGCAAGTTCATAAGAATGTGCCTAAGTGCAAATTCTTAAGAAGTTCTCAAATATTTTCTTAAGAAAATGACAGACTTTGATGTTGTTTGATTTAAAAAGGCAGATATGGCTGAAAACTCCTTGAATGAAAAACTCCTCAAAGTTTATCTTTTTTGTGCTGTTTGCAGATTACCATAGTTACCATATTAAGCGCACAGGCTATTTTCGTTGAGACTGGCTTGACGGGAGTTACTCACTCAGCGTCATGTTTTAATGCACCGTGTCAAGTTTAAATAGTTATTCCAAAATATCCTGTCTAAAGTGAATGCGTCCTGTATCCGTGTTTGCTGCCTCGCTAGGTCAAGCTAGAGTAGTGATCACTTATGAGGGGCCGTATAGGCCATAATTACAAACACTAGCGAAATGAAAAACATTGATCAACCTTAGTGAAATTCATTCACTGTAGTGAATGAATCAAGTCAATTGTAGTTGATGAGAGCTAATTTCGCTTGGATAGAAAGCTGTGTTCGCACTTCCGTTTCATTTGTCGCGTACGTGTCTTATAAACTCTTTCAGGCAATGGCGGTTAGTCGTTGTTATGGGTTGTAATGACTTAAGTAACGTGGTCAGCGTCCCACTGGTGATATTAGTTTGCACTGTCCGTTTGGTGGCGCTAGCAAAAGTCTTCCCTGCAATGTTGAGTCGATCGCACTGCTCAATGACGAGATGTCAGCGCAAGGTGAGCTTTGTAGCGCCGTTTCATCCCACTTTAGGCGTGTTTGGCTTCCTATACAATTCAGTATTCTTTCAGATGATGTGTCATAGCGCCCTCTACCATATAACAATGGAAAGTCTCCATCAATGGCAGGGAAAAGTTGGCTGAATCTGAAATCGCTCCCTAAACCCTCATTCACTATTCCCAGCATTACTCCACTAACACAGTTCACTTGAAGGAGTGAATGAAAAGGATGGAGTGAATTTGGACAGCCATTGAGTGTACATCAGTTGTACATTGCGGTGCAATGTGGGATAGAATAATTGCACTCAATAACGTCCACTATGGTGGTGTCGGACACCACTACAAATGGCTGTCTCCTCAAATAATGCCCTATTTGAGGGTATAGGGGGGCGATTTCGGATTCAGCCATTGTCTCATAAAATGATGGAAATTTCCATCAATGGTGGGGAAAGAGTCAAGTTAGAAAGTAAGAAGAAATCAGCAGTTTAAAATCATTTTATTCTTAAAGGGTTAGCTCACCCAAAAATAAAATTACTCACCTATTCATGTCGTTCTCGATTTCTTCTAGTCTGTGTCAGACTCTTATGCTGTTGACGTAGTGTAAACAGTGCAGAGCTTCTGAGTTCTATGGCAGAACGATGGCTTACCATTGGCTAGCTCCTGCATCAGCATCACATGCATACCTCGTGGTGCTCGTGTGAACAGCGTCGGCCAATGATGAGCCAGTGTTTTGCCATAGTGCAAACAGTGCAGATCTTCCAAGTTCTATGTCAACAGTGTAAGAGTCTGACACAGACTAGAAGAAATTGTTGAATAAAGTCGTTATTTTTGTACACAAAAAGTACTCATCGCTTCATAAAATTAATGTTGAACCACTGTAGTCAGATGGACTATTTTAACGATGTCTTTCCTACCTTTCTAGGCCTTGAAAGTGGTAATTCAATTTCTGTCTATGGAGAGGTCAGAGAGCTCTCCAATTTAATAAAAAATGTCTTACTTTGTGTTCCGAAGATGAACAAAGGTCTTATGGGTTTGGAACGACATGAGGGTGAATAATTAAATGACAATTTTCATTTTTGGGTGAACTAAACCTTTAAAAATGTTTCATGAATCCGGCCCCTGTTGTTTGTTCAGTGTGAATGCTTGAAACATCTTCCTCTCTATACCTGATTCCAGTGGGAGTGCTGAGGTTTTCAGTGGGAAAGATATCTTTTAGAACATCTCTCTCTACCGTCCTCGGGGTCTGATCAATGGCTGACACCTTTTCCACCTGCGCACAAAGACAAGAGCCACAATGATGTGAACACTGAGGTGGGAAATAACACCATAAAAACTTGCATGTGCATCAATTCTGAAGATTAATGTTTTTTTTTTTTTGGCTTTCATTTTAAAAACAAAAGGAAGAGAATTATATAACACCACAACCGTGTATGACCCGAGGTAAACAAGTGTGAGAATCCCACCAAGTTTCATTCTGCTCACGAAATTACCGTGTCTTTCTTTGGTGTCTGCAAATGGCTGCTATCATGACCACGAACAGAAGTGATTTGGGAGAGGAAAGGAGTGATTTTGGACTGTCTTGTCTTGGGCTGGGTATCTGTTGAGCCACAGCTCCCCTGATAAACCAACAATGTAAATGATGGCTTTAAGCTTTAGTGATGACCCTGAAACTAGAAATTCATGTAACATTGTAACTTAAACCTAATACACTCTTAAAATAAAGGTTCCAAAAGGGGCAATTTGCAGCAATGCCATTAGAGAACCATTTTGGGTTCCCTAAGGAACCTTTCGGTCAACAGTTCTTAAAAGAACCATTTTTACTTTGTTTGAAGAACATCTAAACTCTTTTCCACTATAAAGAACCTTTTGTACAATGGAAAGGTTCCATGGAACCATTGATGTCAATAAACAATCTTTATTTTTAAGAGTGTACCATGTCAAAAACGAAATGTCAACAGCAAACCTGGGAAAGGTGAAACGAGACCGGAAGAGAGTCCTCTGGGGCCACAAGGTAGTCCCTAAAAGAAAGTGAGTGTGATGGAAAAACCTCTCTTTGGCCATCACAGGAAGACGAAAGATGGTACCTCATGTCTATCAAGGGTTTAGAAGGTTTGTTCTGACTCAAAAGAGGCTTTGAGAACTTTGATACCGAGACAGATTTGACTTCCTGGGCCTTCAGAGAAGAAACAAATTCTCATGAGCTACTAAAATGAATGTTTCATACGGTTATAAACTATACTTGCTTAGCTGAGAGACCTACCACAGAAGCACGACTTGCAGGTCTACAACTCAGGACGTCCTGCATGCCCTGGCCATCAACCTGATATTATGAAAATTTAAATTTAGACACTTGATATTGCATAAATGTGTTGGCTGATTAGATAGACCTTGATGTAAAGCTGAAAGCATTAACTAAAGATGGAAGTGTGTGTGTATTATCACCTCAACACAAGCAGTATTAAGAAGGGAAACAAGCGGCTCTCGATTGGACTGTCTAATCGGAAGGGAAGTGATGTCATCAGCATTCTCATCAAACTACAGACAAACCACAAAAGACATGAGCATTGCAAGCAAATCAAACCTACACCATTAACACTACTAAAAATGACGCTCTCAAGTTGAAAAATGGAAGATTTATGAAAGCACCTTGTCAGCAGGGCTGACTCCATGTAAACTGGATATGGTGGACTGGTAAGAAGAGTTGAGATGTTTTAGTGATTCTGACCAGTCAGTCGCAGACATGGAGGAGCGCTTTAAGGGTTTGGGTTCATTTGGCACTGCCTTTAATATGACACCATAAGAAACACTGTGGCATTAGAATATGACCTGCATTCTCATGTGTATGTATGATGCTTCTTCTGGACCTACCAAAACATATGTTTTTATCCTCACCAGCGGAACAGACACCTCCTTCAAATTCTACGATTTCCAAACAAACAGATGAAGCAGAAACTTTGACCAAATTACCAAAATATACTTCCGATGGTTCATTCTTATTGGGCGGTACATTTCCATGCCCCATTCATCCTTTTCTTACTATACTGGATAAAATAATCATATATATATATATATATATATATATATATATATATATATATATATATATATATATATATATATATATATATATATATATATATATATATATATATATATATATATATATATATATATATATATATATATATATATATATATATATATATATATATATATATATATATATATATATATATATATATATATATATATATATATATATATATATATATATATATAAATATATATATAATTAATACACTCACCTAAAGGATTAGTAGGAACACCATAATAATACTTTGTTTGACCACCTTTCGCCTTCAGAACTGCCTTAATTCTACGTTGGCCCATATTGATAGGATAGCATCTTGCAGTTGATGGAGATTTGCGGGATGCACATCCAGGGCACGAAGCTCCCATTCCACCACATCCCAAAGATGCTCTATTGGGTTGAGATCTGGTGACTGTGGGGGCCATTTTAGTACAGTGAACTGAACTCATTGTCATGTTCAAGAAACCGATTTGAAATGATTCGAGCTTTGTGACATGGTGCATTATCCTGCTGGAAGTAGCCATCAGAGGATGGGTACATGGTGGTCATAAAGGGATGGACATGGTCAGAAACAATGCTCAGGCAGGCCGTGGCATTTAAACGATGCCCAATTGGCACTAAGGGGCCTAAAGTGTGCCAAGAAAACATCCTCCACACCATTACACAACCACCCACTGTGCAGGCTGTTGTAACAAGACATGATGGATCCATGTTCTCATTCTGTTTACGCCAAATTCTGACTCTACCATCTGAATGTCTCAACAGAAATCGAGACTCATCAGACCAGGCAACATTTTTCCAGTCTTCAACTGTCCAATTTTGGTGAGCTCATACAAATTGTAGCCTCTTTTTCCTATTTGTAGTGGAGATGAGTGGTACCCGGTGGGGTCTTCTGCTGTTGTAGCCCATCCGCCTCAAGGTTGTGCATGTTGTGGCTTCACAAATGCTTTGCTGCATACCTCAGTTGTAACGAGTGGTTATTTCAGTCAAAGTTGTTCTTCTATCAGCTTGAATCAGTCGGCCCATTCTCCTCTGACCTCTAGCATCAATGAGGCATTTTCGCCCACAGGACTGCCGCATACTAGATGTTTTTCCCCTTTTCACACCATTCTTTGTAAACCCTAGAAATGGTTGTGTGTGAAAATCCCAGTAACTGAGCAGATTGTGAAATACTCAGACCGGCCCGTCTGGCACCAACCACCATGCCACGCTCAAAATTGCTTAAAAATCACCTTTCTTTCCCATTCTGACATTCAGTTTGGAGTTCAGGAGATTGTCTTGACCAGGACCACACCCCTAAATGCATTGAAGCAACTGCCATGTGATTGATTAGATAATTGCATTAATGAGAAATTGAACAGGTGTTCCTAATAATCCTTTGGGTGAGTGCATGTATAAAATTTAATTTTAAAATATTTTAATTATTCTAAATGAAATGATTCAGACAAATCATGTTATTGGGGAATGTTTCAAATGAAAAAAATATGGGGGAAACCCCATAAATGTATAGCCAATTAAACTTTCTATTCTGCTCTTATTGCATGGTATCCCTTCAATTAACAAAAGCCATGCTCATCCAGGAAGTGTACGCAACTGGATAGTCCTTCGACCAATCAGATCACAAGAGGCGTGATCAACAGGCATCAATCCATTGCTTCTCTATCCGTCATTGTGTTATACCCGCCAATAGCGCGCCAGGTGGATAAGCCAGTCTGTGATTGGTTCCCGCAAATGTGAAACAGAAGCAGGATTAATTAACAGGGCTACGTTCAGCCCCAACAAAACGTTGCAAAACGGTTTTTTTAAACGGAAACGGTGTTGCGTTAAAAATCATGTTCTGATGACGCAAGAGTTGCAACTATGGCAGCTGAGAAGGCCATTCTTTGTGTTCTTTTTGAGAAATTTTCGGAGCCTGATGAAATCTATATAAATACGTGTTTAATACTGCAAAATACATGCAATCACTCCCCTTGCCGTCCAGAATAAAAGACAACATCCCAATCCCATTTAATGAACCTTTTTTTATCTCCTAGTAATCAATTCTAATTTTATTTCTAGTTCTTACTTTTTTAATAGCTTGTATTTTCTCTCATTTTTATGTAAAGCACTTAATTACCATATATGAAATTTGCCTTGCAATGAAGCTAAAAATATAAATATATCATGTTGATATATATATACACTGTATAATTTTATGACAATCATGTCTTCTAATATCTTCAATTGTTGCGTATACATACTGAGCTGCAGCAGACACATTTGTAAACAACTTTACTTGGACCCATTGTGTGAGCTGTCTCTTTAATACCCCGTGGTTTATATACATGTTGCTGCTGATTGGGCTGACATTTTTGACACAACCACCAAACGAGATAAAACGCATCTCAAACCTGTTGCACACCGTTTCCAGGAAACATGACGTTCAACTGGAAACCGTAGCAAAACGTTGCGCACCGGTTTGAGCTTTGAACGTGCCCCAGGTTTCCAGTCTGAGCTGAAGGGCGAAATCAAATCACTGGCAGATCAGGCTGGGTTTACCAAGTCTAGCGTTAAACAGGAAGAATATACAATTATCAAAATATTGATAATTATAATATATTAATTATTATTAATATTGACACCTCAGTCCTTCAATGAGCAAATTTTAGCTTTTGATTATTGGTTATCCAGTTTTCAACATGGGGTAAATAATTGTTTTTTTTAATTAATACAATTCAAGTGCCTGAGGTTGACCTGATGTCATGCATGTTTCTGAAAATAGATTAATAGAAATACTTCCTTAAAAAAAAAAAATAATAATAATAATAAAATAAAACACATGACAAGAACGACCCTGATAACGCAGCCATTTAGAAACATAAATAATTCCACAGGAAACTTCAACAGTTTTTTTGTTTTTCATATCAAACTTAAGTCTCCAAAGAAGGTTATTAAGGAGAAAGACACCTTGTCAGTGGCGGGAGCCTCGTTCAAATCAGGCCGAAACGAGCGGACTGGTGCGCTCCGTCGCTTCAGAGATTCGGTTTGAGACAAGAGCTTTGATGTCCTGTCTGTACGCAAAGGTCTGGGCTCTTTTCTTGCTGCCTTTAATAGAATAGAAGCGGGTTTTTGAGGTCAGGCTAATAATTTAGACCAGGGATGGGACACTTCGGCCCTGGAGGGCCACTGACCTGCAGAGTTTAGCTCCAAACCTGATAAAACTCAACTGTCAGTCAGTAGCTTTCTAGTAACCTTGAAGACTTAGAAGAATTAGGTGTGTTCAACTTGAAGAGGCGCACACCTATTGATTAGCTTGTTCAGGTGCGTTTGATTATAGGGTTGGAACTATCTCTGCAGGACCATGGCCCTCCAGGACCAAAGTTGCCCATCCCTGATTTAGGCCCTTAGCATTAGACTAGTGTCATGGCCACCTACCACATGTACTGTTCGTCTCCTGTCTTGGGAAACAGGAAAGTACTCTGCAGATGAGAGCTCAGAGTTCTCCTGAAAACACCAGACATTCACACAAACCTTGCTTACAATTGAGTAACAAAGAATCATATGTCCCCAGCTCATTTGTGTAACAAATATGAGCTCAACCACACACTGTTCACCCATGTGCAAACCCCAGATGTTTTTTTTTTACTTCATTACCACACCCAAAAACCAGGTGATGTACATTAATAACATAACCACAGATTGAGTTACGGTGTCGTCGCTGGCGGGAACCATCTGATCCAGCCTGTGAGATGATCTCTTCAGCTTTCTCTTAACATTCAAAACCGGCCAATCTTCCTCCTCATCTTCCTACACATCACACAGCAAAAGATCTAGAACTTTCCATAGAGAAGCTTATCTGATCTCCACAGCAGGTATGACAACATTTAAAAGTGGAGCAGTCATGTGACCACATGAAGTCGGTCAGATTTCTTCTACAGCAGGTGGCGCTGCTGAACCCTTCACAGATAATGGTGGGAAAAAATATGCAGGTGGGAACGTCACATGGGAAAAAACTGTTTGTATTAGAGACAAAAGAACAGATTTTTTACACTAATAGATGATAGCATGGGACGCTTGTACTGCCTAAGCAGCTTTTATGTGAGCAAAGAAGTTTAAATAGTTTAAAGAAGTCTTTGAAGAGAGTATCCTCCTGGCTAGTTATTTACAAGTGACCTAAACAAAAAGGTTCAAGTCTACACAGAGAGACGCAAGACTGAGTAAAATCATACAGGAATGAGAAGCCAAGTGTGTCGGGAGGAAGGGAAGGAATAAGAAGATAAAAGAGGATTAGAGTCTGGGCCAAGTCCAAGCCCAAGCTAAAGTTAAAAAAAGAAAGCTATGCAAGAGAGTGGGGGGTGCTAGCTTTAATTGAAATAATGTGAACATTCATATCTTCAGTCTTTTGCTTCATTTGCCACGTGATCACAACTTTTGAAAGATGGGATATTTTTGGCTGGGCTGATTGATCAGCTGATATTAGACCATTTTGAGATTATCAGCCTTAGATTAACTTTATTCGCTTATCTGAAGTGGTAGTTTGTCACTTTCCATAAAACAACCACCAGACGTATTAATGGATAAACGAACTGGCTTTCAAATGTTTAAGTCAATTTTGAGACAATACTGTGTGAAGTGTTCAGAAATGATGTGTAATTGAAGGGAACACAATACGTCAATATGATCTCTAAATGTCTAGTGAGAAACACTTCAAAGTTTTGAAATACAACTTACAACAGATATCCATTACTTTTTGATTTATATTACAAAAAAATAAAAAATAGCTTGAATACCTCTGCTACCAACCACTAGAATATGGAAATTAGGGCTGAACGATTAATTGCATTTGCGATAATATCGCGATATGATAAAACACGATTTCCTAACCGCAAAGGCTGCGATTACAGTCTGGTCACGTGACACGCGAGAGTAAAGTTTGCAGAAGAAGCAACTTGGCACATTACACATATATGCCTGGCCTAAAGGGGAAAAAAACTGTTTGTGTTTGATCTATCTAATATTGTGTTGTTCATACTATAGGCTACAATAGAGGTGGGAGAAAAGATTCTTCTCCAATGATTCTGGATCGATTCTAAGCTTAGATTTTAACTGCAGGTGCGTGGTGGTGCTGCGTGTGTTTTAGAAACACCCGTATTCTGATTGCTTCCATTATCTCTCTCTTTCTCTCTCTCTCTCACACATACACACACACACACAATCACACACGAACCATAAAATAATATTTCATAACGTCCAGAACGGTTGACGGCGCGAATCGCAATGACATTCGCAGGCTTCTTTGCACAGGATAAGCGCTGTGAGAAACTTAGCTTTGATGTCACGCTTACAGTGTGTTCTCGCCCGCCGGTATTTTCCTTACAAACGCTCAACGAAGGCTTCATTCATGTCGTTAGGAATACAGTGTGCTTGTATATTAAAAAATAAGTAACTCACTGACAGAAGGTTTTCCCTTTCAAATGCTCACGCGGCGCTTTGTAAAGAGTGCTCGCGAGCACGCGTCTGTGTGAGTCTCAAAATGCTTTTTTGACGCAAAATTAATGTTAACACCGTCAGTAATGTCTTAATGAATTAAACAGACAGGGCAAAACATCTTATATTTCAAAAGAGATCTGTGCATTAGTGTGAACGCAGGTATCCCGCTGTCTATGATGATGTCATGATTAATAATCAAACAACAGTAAAGCTGAGAGAGAAAAATCACTCAACAGTAAAGCTTAGAGAAAAATCACTCACAGTTCAGACACTCTTAAATACTGAAAGCACTCTTTGTTCATTGCTTGTTATATGTTTTTTGTTCCTCTTTATGATTTACTAGCTTATGTTTTGCAGCTATATTAGTTTATATATTTAAAATTATTAACATGCAATTGTTTTAATTAAAATGTTATAATGTCCTGGTTATTTTAAAAAGCTTATAATTACATATATCATAATAAAAAACATTTTAAGTTTTTAATAAATTAATAAGATTAATTAATAAGGAAAAAGTTCAAGAATTGTTTTGGAATCGGATCGTGACTCCCAGAATCGTAATCGGATCGTGAGGTACCAATTAAAGATTTCCACCATTACTATACAATGATGTATTGTTGAATAATACAGAAGATAAAGAGTTTAAAAAATAATCGCATATTAAATCGCAATCGCAATATTGGTAAAAAAAAAAAAACGCAATTAGATTTTTTTCCAAAATCGTTCAGCCCTAATGGAAATGACTTTTACTGTACCATCTGATCACAATTGATGTTCTTCCTCTGTATTTTTATCTTCCAGTGCAAATGTCTAAAATCAAGATGCATTAACTAGATACAAAATAGGTCTTGTTTTCTGTGAAATTGATCATAATGCAGTAAATTTATGTTTAAAACTATCTGCCAATGGGTTTAGAAAAATCAACTCATTGACGGATATTTGTTTGTGTAAGACTAAACTCACTTATTTTTTCTTTTTACATTTGTATCTTAAGTAAATGCAACTTGATTTAAAGACATTTAGATATTTGTATAGGAAAACAGGACACAAATACTGAGGAAGATTACATTTTTTGCAGTGCATGCTATATTCAATGCCATGACTTTCTGAATTTAGTGTACGGGCAAATTAAGACAGAAACTGAGTAAACACAGCAATATTGTGAAATATAAATTTTCAACAACTGCTTTCTATTTTGATAAATATTAAAATGTAATTTTATTCCGGTGATTGCAAAGCTGAAGCTGATTTTCAGCAGCCATTACTTCTTAATTCAGTGTCACATGATCCTTCAGAAATCCTTGCTGACTTATATCAATGTTGAAAATGTTATGCTGCCAAATATTTTTGTGGAAACCGTGACATCTTTTAGGATTCCCTGAACAGAAAATGAATAAAGAACAGAATTTATACAATATAAAAATATTTTGTAAAATTATAAATGTCTGATTACTTTTGATCAACTCAATACTTCCTTGCCGAAATAAGTACACCTATATAAAATCTTTTTTGAATGGTAATGTATATCTCCCACCTCACTCTTTACATATTGTCATATATCAACCACTAGGGGCACATCCCATTTTATTTGTTGCAATTAAACTAATGAATTAAAAAATTAAAAAAATGATATATTTTGATTTAACTGAGATGTATTTTGGCATTTGCATCAGATCCTAACCAAAAGAGCAAACAATGCACAGGTTTCATCCTCACCCTGTTGAGCTGGCCACTGCGTGTTCTGCTTGTCACTGGTGTTTTCCCTCGGCTCCTGACTGGTCTCTCCACAACTGGGATGGGTTCGGCCTCCACTTCCGGTTCAGGTTCAGGTTCGGGCACAGACACAGGGGCTGGAGCAACGGTTTCTGACGAACAGACAAGAGAGCATTTTGATATATTCATTTCTATAATAATCTTATGTAATATAATCGGTTTGTCTCTTACCTTCCTCCTTGTCGCTGTACTGGTCTGAGTCTGTGTTGCCATTCTGGCTGCCGTCTGTCTGTGAGGTTTCTGAGGGAGGGGCCACAGCCTCAGGAGGACCCTGATCCAGCAGCTTCTGAAGCCTCTTCTCGTAGACCTTCCGAGTGGACGCTGATGTGAAGACATTGTTTAGTGTTGATGTCAAAGCAGTAAAGTACTTCAGAGCTTGACAAACATCATGGATGAAATTTATTGTTTCATTTAAATAGAAATGTCTTTGGTGTCATAAGAGTCCAGTGCTATTCGTAACAAGCATTGAGAAAGGCTGCTGCTTTATCTGAAGCGCTTTACAACAGCCATTTAAGGGCATTATTCCAGCCAGAATTGTAAAAACATGCAAATCTGCATGCCTGGCGAAACTGCTGATTTACTGATAGCATTTCACAAAACCACGAGACAATTTGTTTACAACCCTTTTTTTAGTTGCCGTTTTGTGCTGAATGAAAATACAAGATTTGTGTGTATACCACATTTCACATAAAAGATTTTTCATTATAAAATCTATTCCAGGGGGTATTTCACACCCTTTTTCATGTAACCTGAAAAAAAAATTATTTCATGCCTTATACCGTGTATGTTTACATTTCATTGTACTCTACACACAGAGAAAAAGGGTGTTTAATACAAATACGTACTTTAAGGTACTACTATGGACCTTTTTGTGGTAAAAAAGGTACAAATATGTCCTTTGAAGGGTACTGCCCCAGTGACAAGCTGTTGTACCCATAAAGGTACAATTTTGACACCTTTCTTCTCTGTGTATTGCAACATTTATTTCATTAAATGTTTACTTAACTTAGTATGTTAAATCCCTCCATACAAATGGGTTAGCCATTGTTTATCTAATCTAAAATACTTTTTTTTTTTAAATGTACAAGTACATACATATAAAAACATAGGATATTAGATAACATAAATGCCCCATTTATTAGTTACTTTTAACCAACTGTTCCCAAGGTGATTTTTATATTTTAGGAAATAAGTCAGTTCTCCTCGGGTTCACATATTAACTATTTTTTACATTGACAAACAAGATTACATTTTTATGTATTGTTTTATCAGTATCAAACATCTTTTTTTGTTCCATTTGTATGTTATGTTTTATGTTTTTAACAAGGTTTGATATTTTGTTATCTAATACAATGAAGTGCCCAAATACTTTGAGGCCACTGTATGATCCAAGGAAATGTACAATATCTGCACATATTAACATATTTTACATTGCATCAAATTTGAATTTGAATCTCACCAACAATGGGTCCAGCATTCAGGCCATACTTCAGCAACAGGTCTTTCAAACCCTCGTTGCTCAATTCAGTGACATCAACATCATCTGGACGAACTTTGTCCGTTTTTCTGGTGGCTTTCTGTGAAGAAAAGAGTCATGTTATAATGACAGTAGTGATCAGCAGTCATGCAGTTCATCATTTTCAGTTTAACGGTCACATTTTTAAAGAATGCAGTAAAACACAAGATGACATCATACCGGAAAATATTTGAACTTGATGCAACAGGTTTCTAAATACACCTGACAGGCTCCTGACAGAATATATTTTTTTATATGATGAACCAATTTAATTTAGGCTTTTATTCACATTTAACATTGATTAGCGAACAAACAGAAGCTCAACCGAACCGGCTTGTCGCACGAGAACAAACCTCATTGGTTCTTGCGGAAGCTCAAACGTGATGCGTAACGCGAGAATGAACCTCATTGGTTCTCGAACATCAAGAGAACATGCGTAAGCATCCGTTTACCACAACTAATGTGTGCGCGGAGTCGTCTGATGAATGCGAATAAAAGCCTAAATTCAATCTGTTTATAATATTATAAAGCGATCATGTCCCTTCAGAGAATTTGGACTAAACCACTAAATTCATATGAATTAGTTTTATGACCTCTATTCTCTTTATGAACTTTTTGAAGCGTCAAAGTGGTAGTTGCTTAGCTGTGATGGAGGGACAGAAACCTCTCAGATTTCATTATAAATATCTTCATTTTTGTTACGAAGATGAACTAAAATCTTACAGGTTTGGAACAACATGAGGGAGAGTAACGTTTTTTGGGTGAACTGACCCTTTAAGCCATGCCGGCTTTGTATTCTGACTTGCGATCTGGCTATATAAGTGTTTATTGGCAAATTTTACTGGGCACACCATGTGTTGGCAGGCTTCAGAAATAGCTTATCTCTTTTTTTCAGTCTTCATCTCTCCTCATATTCGATTTTAACACAGTTTGTATTCATTAGGCAAGGTAAGGAACACAAGTTTATTTGTATAGCGCATTTCACACACGCCGGTAATTAAGCTTCACTTTCCAAGGCAATGCAGCATCAAAGATAAATGTCTTGCTCTAGCAGAAGATAAGATTGCTCATCCGAACTTTTACTATCATTTGTCAGTTGCTTTGGAATAATTGGGAGGAATACGAAAGCATTAAAGATGAGAGAGGGCTTCTCTAGGATGCAGTGTACGCTTTAAATCAGACACAGAGGAACCACAGTGGTAAAAAAAAAAGCCACCGCCCTACTGCTCTGACACTCAAACTAGTTTAAAAGAAAAATGCAAGGACATTCTATACATCCCCTCAGCCTATAATAACACACTATGGCCCGGTTTCACAGACAGGGCTTAGACTAAGCCAGGATTAGGCCTTAGTTCAATTAGGACATTTAAGTAACTTTTATAAACGTGCCCAAGAAAAAAACATTACTGGTGTGCATCTTGAGACAAAACAATGCCACGGACATATTTTAAGATTTGTCAGTGCAAGATTCTTTCAGTTAAAACAGCTCAAACATGCATTTTAGTCTAGGACTAGCTTAAGCATTGTCTGTGAATATACTATTACTAAGCCACTGAATGAGTTTAAAAACAAGATGTGCGGAGAAAACATGTGCCTAGCATGCAACTGCAGAAGTAAATGTTCATTTGGATAAACCAACAAGATTAAATTAGGCAATGAAATGAAAAGTGAAAATAAAAATTCAATAATGCTTATGCATAGTGCCATTAGTCTAGACTAGAGGCATAAATGCAAACATTCAGACTGAGAGGGACAAAGCACGAACAATGCAAATCTATCCACATTCCCTGGAGTCGAGCCCTGCTCCACAAACGCAACCATGTGACTGAGGAGAAATGGCAAAAACAGTGAAGTGGAGACGGAGAGAATGTATTACGAGGGGCTGGAGGAGATCGTGAAGGCGTATGAGCTTCAGTGAGGGGCCTTCACCAGGGCTGATCTGGAGCGCTGCCGACTCAAAAAAAAAAAAAGTTTCATAAATCACAGCATTCCAGCCGGATAGAGGGGGAAAAAAACCTTTCCTCAGTCCACAGACAACACCCTCACACTTATAACGTTTTTGCAAACGTCAGACTCAGCATGTGCCTGTGAACAACATACAAATAGCACTACACTAACACCCCCAAAAAAAGGAGCACCAAAATTATTATTCCTTTTTTCCCCCAGCTTTTTTGTTTTCATTTAGCCAAAAACTGAAGCTGAAAATATTTTTTGGGGTAATTCAATTTGGCAACTAAACTTGGTATGCTGATCAGTGTGTTGCGTTCTCAGGCCATACATTGACATTAAATCAAAGTCATCGCAAAGTTCTTTGGCAATGAGCCACCTTCAGATATTGCAGCTGAACAAATCTCACATATTGCTATTTTCAAGCATAATTCTTGGTCATCACCATAACACTATCCAAAATTATTTAAGCATCTTCATTCTTGAAAAAAAAAAAAGAAAATGATAAGGCTGGAGTTTACGGTATAACTAGCTTTGTTGATTATAATAGGAGTGTTTTTTTGTTTTGTTTTTTTATCCTTTTTGCCAGATTGAGCTTTTTGTTTTCTGACATTTATGGTTCATGGCTTGAGAAGTTTTATGGACTGTTGCAGTGCTGGTTATTCAATCTGGGAAGTGTCTTTCAGAAGTGGTTCCAGATTGGGCCCAGGGTTCCCACACCTTGGTTAACTTCAAATTCAAGGACCTTTCAAGGACATTCCAGGTCGAATACCCTCAAATTCAAGGACTTAATGTGGGGACACATTCAAATATCTTGAAACTGGCATTTTCCACGCATTACATTTCAGCGGTTTCAGCCTATTTTTGCAATGTTTCACGGAGTGTCTGTGAAATGATGAGGTACCATCGTAGTAGTTCCGTGCGCATGTGAACGTCATGGCATCATACAACAGACAACACAAAGTACCTCACATGGGAAACACTTAACGTAACACGTAAATGCGTGTAACTAACGTAAATCAAGCAAGCTAGTATGCATAGGCCACGAAGTGTTGGCGAAATAACACATTAGCGGACTGGAGGGAGTAATATGGAATTTTCCAGAAAACTTCTTGAACAAAATAAATTCAAGCACCTTCAAGGACCTGACAATTTCAAAACACGGCCTCATGAAGCTTCGAAGCGTTATGAATCAGTGAGCCGAATCATGATTCGGATCGCGTGTCAAACCGCCAAACTGCTGAAATTAGGCAATTCAAACCGCTGATTCGACTCGCTGATTCATAACGCTTCGAAGCTTCATGAGGCCGTGTTTTGAAATCGTCATCACTATGTAAGTCGTTATTTAGGGTTTTTTGCGCACACAAACTATTCTCGCCGATTCATAAAGTTATTTTAGAACCACTGTAGTGAGATGGACTTTGTAACGACGTCTTTAGTACCTTTTAAGGGTCTTGAGAGTGTAAAGTGCCATTGTGCCAATGGAGGCCTTTCAGAGCCATCAGATTTCAACTAAAATATCTTCATTTCTGTTCCGAAGATGAACGGAGGTCTTACGGGTGTCGAACGACATGAGGGCAAGTAATTAATGACAGAATTTTCATTTTTGGGTGAACTAACTCTTTAATTTATACTCCTTTATCACGCCTCTTGTGGTCTGATTGGTTGAAGGACTATCCAATTGCGTACAGAGTAATTTAATTTATGCTCCTTTATCACGCCTCTTGCGCAGTAGAAAATACAGAGCAGACTCCCCAGACTAATATTCAATCTTAAATTGAGCTTGGTCTGGTGATGGCCAGACAACCACAACGGATCAAGTCCAGACCGAATTTCCCGAACTCAATTGTTGTGGGCGGGTTTAAATTCGGCTGGCATCCAGGCTAGGAACTCCTACAAATGCATATGCAATAAGGTCAGCCGCAAAAAATAGCTGTGCTCATGCCTTTTCAGCGCAAATTTTTCACTGCATGCATTTATGAAATCCTGACAGTACTTAGTATAATCATAAACTTTTAGTTGATAAGGACCTGACTTCTGAGGGAGGAGGAACCGATTTGTCATGTCACCAGCCCTAAATACTTCAAGCAAAGCCGGGGAGCGGAGAAATGCTGCCGCGGTATCGTTGACCAATCTAATAGCATCCCACAATATTGCTATTCTATATCTAAATATAAAACTATGTGTAAGAGAACCCCAGTGTGCGAGAGAGTGAGAGTGAATCAATGGTTTCAGTTCTCCAAAAAGAACAGATGAGAGTACCGGTAGTTATTGCGAGCTGTCGATTGACTAGAAATCACTCCAGGTACCAAAACAGAAGTGTCGCACTGCCTGCACAAACACCGGGTCATGCAATGTTTTTGTTTTACTGCTGATTATAGTCAGGTAAAACAATACATAGTAGCGACGTTCATCCCTCAAGTCTGCGGAAACACAGTCGGTTCGCAGTCTTGTGGGTTTCCACCAGACCAAACAGCATGTCACTAGCACACATGGTTCAATAATGTCAGCTCTCTGCATTTGCAATAATGAGGCATAATGTTGCTGGTTACCCTCAATTTGTCCACTTTGGTTTAGAAGCTGTGCTGCAAAAACCACGTTTTATTTGAATACCAATAAAGCATAACCAACTCTGGTCCAAAAGCTCAATGCATTGAAGAGGAGAGGTCAAACATCTATGATCCACAATGTGTGTGTGTTTGTGCCATGCTTTTCTGAAAATTACTATCAGAGAGACAACAACTTCAAAAAAGAACGCAAAGCATGCAGACATCTGGCAGCCAAAGCACAAATTCCTCTTCACAAGAAAGAATTTCCTCAATAAAAGGACCAAACCCACAATGAAAACAGCCTTGTGCTGCTCTAAAGTTATAATGCAACTTTTGGACCAGTACCTTCCCGCAAAAATCATTTAAGTCAGATGTTTTTAAAATAGTGTCTGAGGACCCCCAGGGAGCCGCAATCAATGGAGTGCTAGAAGGTTTAATGTAATTTTTTTTTTTAATAAATATAAAATAGGATTAAACTAACAAAATAGTTATTATATTCAATTTATAAAAGGGTTAAAAATAATTATATATTTAATACATAATACTTCTAAAGTACAGTCCTTTGGTGAGTAGGAAAAAATATTTTACAGTACACATGAAGTCTTCATACATGAAAAACTATACACAGTTGTTGTTTAAAATTTAGGATGGGGTTCCTTGCACAAAGTTTGAGAGTCTGTGACATTTAAAATACGGAAAATCCCTGATTTGAGTGATTTGTTTACCAACTTACAGTAGTATTTTTCACATCTGATAAATATACATGGACATTTTTTTGTTGCTAAAGAAAAACACCTCAGCGATGAAGAGGGGGTTAATGACAGGGAAACACCCGTACAGGAAGATTTTTCACAATGACAGGCCACACTACCTCATTCACTGGCACTGGAGTACAGAGAGGAGCCTTCAACATCAAACATCTCTGCTAGAACACAAAAGGACTGTGTAGTGTGGTCTGGGTGGAGGGCTTGGGAACTGAGTTGGCTGAATAACTAACTTGAAACGTATAGTATTATTTACTATGGAAAGCATCTTAATAATGGAAACAATAGACCCTGATACCTGATAGAAATAACTGGTAAGCATGAAAAAAATATATATGAATTATATGAAAACCTCCCACTTCTCAAAGAAACACCAGGTGTTTCATTACTGCAACAATAATGTCAACAATCAGCAACATCAGGTTTATATCCAGATCAAAAGAAATCCACCAAGTTCATTTTCTCTTAAAATTACTATGGGATGCTATTTTCCACATTATGAATCGTTGCATTCAAGGACCTTTACTTTTCCTGATCAACACGCCAAAACGGATGTGTAACAAAGATATAATATCTATAGCAGTGCGAGATTTCCCTCACGTCATAATTTCTGCAAGTCATGCATTTATTATTTTGACTGATAGCAGCATAGAGTTTAAACACTTGAGTGAAACTTAAATCAATGAATCAGACTGACGCATTTAAGCGGGAAACTGTCGCCCGGTAGTGAATAATAGGAAGTCGGTTCTTTCGAACAGTTGGTTTCAAAATCCGGTTCTAAAATGATTCTTTTATGGCATTGCGTAATTGCGTGATGCCTGACTTTACAATGTGCCTTATATACGTTCAGGTATAGTGATAAACACATCTTGCCGTTTAAAGGTGACGTGTTTATTTTTTATATTTCTTTATTTGTATACTTAAGTTACATTGTAAGGGCGTTTATTGTCATTCCACGCGTTAGGTTTCTTACAACTATGATTCAGCGAATAATTATAATCAATAGTAAAAATATGCTCAATCCTCGGCTGAAAGTATAGTGAGTGTTATAAAACTGATACAATTATTTCGAAACCGCATTTCAATTGTAACACTTCGCGAACGAATCGTTCATACCGGTTTGTGATCTATAACCCTGAACTGATTCACAAAAATGATCCAACTCACAATAACGATTCGCTCACGAGCCGGACACCATTAGTAAAAGTTCGCCATGCCGGTTTGTTTTCATTTGCATGGGCAACCCGCACAATCCTGAAAATATTTAACTTACTCTGATAATTCCAACCTTCGAACTTCCCTCCAACAAACACACTTTTAGAAAATGCACCACTGAAAATGCAATAAAAGCTAATACTCCGAACTGCATTAGCTCCATTTGATATGCAATGCAAATCCACAGCCAAATCAAACAAAGCAAGCTTCCCCGAACCAATGAAGACCAGCCAACCTACCCTGCCAGAGCGGCTCCTGTTGGAGATGATGGGGGCTGGCGGGAGTTCCTCGTCGCTGGAGAAGACATCTGGAGAGCCGCTGCTCTTTTTGTTTTGCGCGGTCAGATTCTTCAAGTACAGCTGCACGTACACATCCTTCCTCTGGTCGCCATTCGGCAAAGCCACATTATGGGCCAACAGTGCACTTTTAAGCTTATCTTTGGTGAGCACAGACGGGTCTTCTAGAAATTCCGACATGTCTGTTGGCTTGAGCAGGACACTATCGCTGGCTGAGACCGATTTCTTTTATGGGATCAGTGACCATCTTAGGAGAGAGACCCCGATTGGATGCTTTCCGGAGAAAGAAGCGCTCTGATTGGTAGATAGACTATTTAAAATCACTAGCGATAAATAGACGTGTTGAACCACTTGTTTGTTAGAGATTCACTTACTAACTTACTAAAAATGTAATTTGCATGCAAAATACATATTGCATACAAAGAGAAAGAACAATATATTTAAGAAATTAAACTAGAAAGGGTCCACCTACTGGTGGGCTGATGTGCAGAATAAATTCTGATCCTTTTTAAAAACACACGTAAAGATGATATAAGGTATGTCCACATTTTATTGGCCAAATGATGCAACTTATGTTGCAACCAAAGACATTTTTTTATTAAAGAACTTAAGTCACTTTTAAGCTTTACATGTTTACATATTTTCCAGGCTCTCATGGAAAACAGTTACAAGTTCACACTACTATTGATAAACATTTGAATAACACGTTCCTCAGGAGCACTTCCGCTGAGATGTCATCGAACTGAACATTGAGCTCTTGCAATAACAAACAAAATGTATTGAAAGCACACTGTTGTAACACCAAAACAAAAAAACAAAATCTTAACCAAAGTGATCACAGTGCTGCAGAAACCGACCACGTATGAAGGAGCCGACTGGTGTATCATGGGTATCAAAGAAAGAGCAGGCAGCTGGAGGGTTAGCATTTGCACTAGCGCTCTCAGCTCTACCGCCGTCTCCTGATGCTCATTTCCACAATGTGAATGTGTTGTTTCATCTCCACGCTCAAGTCAAGCTCGGCAGTGCGGTCCGTCTCAAGTGAAGAAGGGTGGTGGCACAGCACTCTGCTGGGGTGTGGTTTCCTTGACCCATCCCATCCCCAGACCTCTCCTCCTTTGCTTTGTTGTCTCCCTCTCTCCCAACTCAGGCCTTGATCTCTGCTGGAGGGCAGTAAAGCGCTTCCGAGTTCTCTGACGACAACTCCTCTGAAAGGGACAGACAGGTTTTAGTGTAGGATACAGAATCTGATACTCAAGGCCACAAAATGAAGTCTAGTCCTATGGATACTACTAAATCAAATCTCACAATTTTTCATCTCACAATTCTGACTTTCCCCTTGCAATTGTGAATTGCAGTCACTTTGACGGTCATCTCACAATTGTGAGAAGTTGCGATTAACTTTTAGTTTTTTATTCCATGTCGGAAACAAGCTCCCAAATATTCCTAAATTTCAAATAGAAAAATCCCTGATAACCAAATACTTTGGTATGGAATTGGTTTTCAAATGACACTCGAGCCGTGATGAGCATGAGGCATTTTTGATTCATTCTCATTCAAGTGGTACTGTGGAGCTGAGAGAGCATATATTCATGCAAATGAGAAGTGATCGCCGAGGTGAGGTCAGTGACATCTGTCATAAGCGTTTCAAAATCTACCCATAGTTATATCGCATTGCTACATTTTCCTATATTGCAAGCTTTAGGATATTAATGGAAGTGTATTAAACTGACAATGTTTGTACTTGTAAGATTTTAGAACCTTTTTGAATCATGCATATATACATGCTAATAGGGCAGCACATTTTGGTGGAAATATAATTGCAATATTTTGGATAAATGCAATAAAAAAAAAAAGTTTGCTCTGCTTGGTAGTAGGTCTGCACAATTTGGCCTAGAACAACTGTCAAATTGCAATACTAATATTTAAAGGCACACTATGTAGTTTCTCGCCGCTAGAGGTCACCTATTCAAAACAAATGCGTAGCCGCCGAGATTGCCATCTTCACCTCTACAGCTGGTGTAAAAGAGTCAGGATGGAACTCGGGCAGAAATCATGTTCATGGATGAGATTATTAACGTTACTGTAGTATGAAGCAGAGCAGGGCCGAGTGCTGTGGGAGATGAACGAGGTCCCTGAAGCGATTGCTAATGAGAGACGAGCGTGGCGCACGGCTTCGACAGCAGCGGAACTTATTATGCTTCCGCTTCTTCCGGTCAAGCGTATGTGGGGTAATACAGGACTGTTGATCATATTAGATACATTTAAATGTGTTGAAAATGATGTTATAACGTTACTCTGTGCGTTCGCTCGGCAGCTGCTATGAGGCACTTGTTGCACACTGCAGTGAGCTAGATCGATATTAGAATATCATATTAATGAACGCTGGATGGCTTGTGTTGCTAAATGGCATGCAATTAATTTTAAAACATATTGTATGACAGAGAAAATGCTGTATTATTGTACAATAATTTGTTTTCAGTCTATAAATGCCAAACAGTTGTTCCCTTGTCTAATAAAACATAATATATTAAAGCATCTTTCCATGGTTTCCATGTTTCCATGAAAAAAATAAAACCGGTAACGCGGGTATGATGTCATTGATAGGCGACACACGGACACGTGTTGAAATTGCTTATTTCTCTAGATTTAAACGTTCTTGGAAACATTTGGGATAATGCAAGTACACAAGTCAACAAAATATATAACATTGTTCTAATGGTTTTTGGATATTTTAAACAAAAAAATCTAATTAAAGCTGCGAGCAGCGATGACGGGCCCAAGCCGGTGGCACCGCCACGCCGGTGGCATCAGCTTAACTGTGCACGGCAGGCAATATGCATTTAAACAGGAGAATATTTTAGAATCGCTCGAATATGCCACATTTACTGCAGCAACTGGTGCCACTATCACCACAAGCCACACCCATGATGTAATTTAAATCTAGATTAATTTTAATGTCATAGGATAAAATAAATAAAAGTTATATTTTCCTGCTCAAAATTTTGCAAGTCCAGAAGGCCAGTATTTAATTCAAGGTGTTTGTAGTTCTTTTTTACTTATTCACACTAAAGTGATAGTTTTTTGTGATAGTCTATGATACGAAAGGGGTAAATTATCATTCCGAGAGAGAAAGGCACACACACAAACTCACAGGGTGAGAGAGACACCCCCCCCACACACACACACACACACACACACGTGCGCGCACACAATCAAACACACACACACCCAGGGTGAGCCTGAGAGTGAGGGGGGAGGGGAAGGACTGAGAGAGAGGCAATCTGCACATTGAACAAGGTTCACAAGATTTTAACAACAAAAAGAAATAAAATCTAAATGGTGGGAGAAAGTTTTTTTTATTTCACTCTCTGAAAAAAATATGTTGAATATATTTGAAATCAATATGTGTGGTCCAATATAAAAAATAAATAGAGAAAGTCACACACACACACACACACACACACACACACACACACACACACACACACACACACACACACACACACACACACACACACACACACACACACACACACACACACACACACAATGATAGAGGGAGAGTGAGGGGGAGGGGAAGGACTGAGAGAAAGGCACACACACATACTCACAGGGTGAGAGAGAGAGCCCCCCCCCCCCCCCTCCACACACACACACACACACACACACACACAGAGAGAGTGATAGAGAGGGGGAAGGGGAAAGACAGGCGGAGGGCATTCCATAGACTTAATGGTTTTTATACTGTACAAACTGTAAATTCTATCCCCCTACACTACCCCTAAGCCTACATATCGCACACACACACACACACACACACACACTACCCCTAAACCTACCATCACAGAAAACATTCTGCATTTTTACATTTTTATTAAAACATTGTTTAGTATGCTTTTAAAGCTATTTTGATTTACGGGGACACATGAAATGTCTTCATAAACCATGATTATGTTGTAATAAACACCCCTCCAACACACCCATTTCTGAGGCTTTGCCCATTTCCACTGACTGACATCTCTGATGTGTGTGTTGAGTTTCAAGCAATTTCAAGCATGCTAAGAGCCTCAAAAACAGCCAAAAGATGATTAAACTTTGACACACTGCCATGGCAACAGTATGTAAAATATCAGGAATCCATTCGTATGTCTACATCTGCCATGTTTTGTCATTATACTGATGAAGTTTGAAGTAAATCGGGTGAAAACAAGACAGTGATTTAGCATTTTTGAAAGTGACACACTTCCTGCTGCCAGTTGGTGGACACACACACACACACACACACACACACACACACACACACACACACACACACACACACACACACACACACACACACACACACACACACACACGTTTGTTTTTGTGAAATGTGAGGACATTCCATAGGCGTAATGGTTTTTATACCGTACAAACCGTATTTTCTATCCCCTTACACTGCCCCTAAACCTACCCATCACAGGAGACTGTGCAGTTCACTTTCTGTGAAAAAAACCTTGTTCTGTGTGATTTATAAGCATTTTGAAAAGTGAGGACATGGGGAACGTCCTCATATTTCACCCTCTTTTTGTAATACCTATGTCATACCCATGTCATTATACACATTTGTGTCCTGATATTTCACAAAAACATGCCCCCACACACACACACACACACACACACACACACACACACACACACACACACACACACACACACACACACACACACACACACACACACATACACACACACACACACGGAGAGAGAGAGTTTCAAAAATAACAACACTGCTACCTTTTAGTGAGGGGAGGGCAGACAGAGAATAAATATTCAGAAGAAATATATTAAATAAAATAAATATATTGATCTGAAAAATAGTATGATTATTTTAAAGCTATTTGGTTACATTTTAATAAAACATTGTTTTAGTATGTTTTTAAACACACACACATACACGTTGTAATACCAGTGTAATACCCATGTCATTATACAAATTTGTGTCCTCATAAATCACAAACAAGAGAGAGAGAGAGAGAGAGAGAGAGAGAGAGAGAAACAAGTTTTTTTTTATCCTGCTTCAAAACTAATACAATGCTGCCATCTTGTGTTCATTGAGGGGAGAGCAGCAGACACAGAGAATTTCTGTTCCCCTTTTTTGTCCTTATTTAATTCCTTGCCATGGAAACACCGTTTGAGATATCCAATATCCGTTCACATTTTAGCATCTTCAGTATCTTTGTTTCATGTTGACCGAGTTTGGTGGAGATTGAATAAATCGCCTACGAGGAGAACGTAAAAACTCAGACCCCGATTTAACCAAAAATTCACCTTCAAACCAAAATATCTGACTTCCTGTTGGTCGGAGCTAATGACTGTAAATTAGAAAGTTGTCCGGCTCGATGAGGTCAATATATATACTGAATTTGGTGATTGTAGATGAAACGAAGCCCTTCACTTTTGTCAAAAGGTGGCGCTAGAGAGCCCCTCATCCCCGCCCGTTTCTGAGGCTTTGCCCATGTGTACTGACTAACATCTCTGATGTGTGTGTTGAGTTTCAAGCAGTTTCAAGCAATTTCAAGCATGCTAAGAGCCTCAGAACAGCCAAAAGATTATTAAACTTTGACACGTTGCCATGGCAACAGTATTTGAAATTTCAGGAATCCATTTCATACGTCTCTATCTGTCATGTTTTCACATTATACTGATGAAGTTTGAAATAAATCTGGTGAAAATAAGATGGTGATTCAAAGCATTTTTGAAAGTGACACACTTCCTGCTGCCAGTTGGTGGCGCTATAACTTTGACTCACAAAAGTCATATCCATGTGATCGGCCTCTTACAACGAACACACAGCTGAAGTTTCATCCAAACCAGTCAATGTTTGCACAAGTTAAAACACACTTCCTGTTTCCCTTTTCTCGCCATAAATTCGTTGCATCGCCACGGCCAGACTTTTCGAGATATCAAAAATCCGCTCGCAATTTAGCATCCTGAATATGTTCACTTAATGCTGACCGAGTTTGGCAATGATCGAAACAATGGCCTCGGAGGAGTATATTAAATTCCAGAGCATGCGTTTTCCGAACAACCCATAATAGCTCACTTCCTGTAGGGCTGACGCATAACTTAGAGCACGAAAGTTGTTCGGCCCGATGAGATCTATATGTGTACCGAGTTTCATACATGTACGTGCAAGTGTGTTTGATATATGGACCAAGTTTTCAGACCCCACTTTAGGGGGCGCTGTCGAGCCCCCCTGCCACGCCCGGGTACCAGCTTCAGCCCGGCTCTGATGGCCGCGCATTCCGACGCCCGTGCGAAGTTTCAAGAGTTTTCGAGCATGTTAAGTGCCCCAAAAGTACCCGAGAAGTCGAAAAAAAAAAAAAAAAAAAAAAAAAACAAAGAATAATCTGAGGAAGAACAATAGGGCTCTGCGCCCTTTGGGCTTGGGCCCTAAATATTGTGCCTTAAAGGTAGGGTAGGTAGGATTTGGTTAAAAAACTTTTTTTCCAAATTTGTTTAAACTTTCTTTATATATCAATACATAATTAAAATGTAAGTACTCTGAAAAAGAAAGTATAAAAATTGAGTGTCTGTAGACCTCTCACGACTGTTTTAAAGACAGCTCATTATTTCCATTCACTCCACCTTCTCCCTTCTGGGCTCTTTCCAAAGCCACGCCCCCAAAACACATGAACGCGCTACGCCGTCCGCGATCAGCTCAGCTGACAGACGCATTATTAACCTGAGGCGAGCGGAGAAGAAGTGCATGTAGTGACATCATGTCAGAATCACATGTAATAAAAAATCTAACTTTATCATTATGAATATAAACAAATAAGATGTCTTTTAGTACTCACTATCAAGCTAGAATAATGATACTGGTAAAGTTTAAAATACACACACAACAGTGTCTACGACACACACAGATAAAAGATAAAAACATCAGTAAACGTTGGTTTATAAAAACAAACCAAGGCTGAAATAAACGTGCAGGTAAAGTTCCCGGTGAACATGGTAAAAGAGTTTAGACAGAGGGTAGTAGCTAAAGCTAACTTAGTTCTAAAAAAAGTTCCTGGATGCGGTGTACCAGCTTTTACACATGCATTTTGTTATCTAAAGTTACATTTTGCGAAATTCAACACGACAGCGATCAACTTGAGCTAGGCATATTGAGTATTTATCATCTCTACTAATGGTTCGCTAAGTGTATAACATTGTAACTTTATGCTAAGTAATGTTATGTTAGCTATATTAGGCAGCTATGTGTGCTAGTGAGACATGCTTCATGAAAACATAAACCAAAAAAATGTATAATCAAAATGAAAGATTACCTGTCCAGCAGAAATATAGCCTCTTGAACTCAAATCAAACGGGTGCGCCAGGGTTGCCAGGTTTTCACAACAAAATCCGCCCAATTGCTACTCAAAACAAGCCCAATCGTGTTTTGTAAAAATCGCATTTGGGGGGTAAAATATGTGTCTTTTTGGTAGGGCTGCCTGCTAAAATTCGCAAATCCCGGGGCAAAATATCACATAATTGGGGTCGCTTCAACCCGCGGACATGAAAAACAGCCCGCGGCAACAGTGTTTGAAGTAGCCCGACTTGGCAACACTGGGGTGCGCGCATGTGGGCAGATCCTGGAGCAAAAGAGGTGGTAGCCATGGTAGCGAGAGAGAGTGACAGTCGCCCCAGCCAATCACTTGATTCGGCCCGAACGAAAATAATGAGCGGTGTTTATTGCAGATTAAAAAGTCTAGAGTCACTCGATTTTTATACTCTCTTTTTCAGAGTACTTACATTTTAATTATGTATTGACATATAAAGAAAGTTTAAACAAATTTGGACAAAAGTGTTTTAGATCATTCATACCTACCCCACCTTTAAGTCTGTCCCAATTCAATGTTAAAGCATCAAGCTTTAAAGGGATAGTTCACCCAAAAATGAAAATTAGCCCATGATTTACTCCCCCTCAAGTCATCCGAGGTGTAGCCTATATGACATTCTTCTTTCAGACGAATACAATCTGAGTAATATTTAAAAAGTCTAGGCTTATCCAAGCATTATAATAGCAGTAATACTTGCTCTGTTTTTGAAGTCCATAAAAAAATGCATCTGTCCGTTGAATAACATGCTCCACGCGGCTCTGGGGTGTTAATAAAGGCCTTCTGAAGTGAATCGGTGCGTTTGTGTAAGAAAAATATCCATATTTAAAACTTTATCAAGTAAAGTTTCGGCCGACCGCCTTCCGTGGAAAGGTGTTGTAAATGGCATCTCGCAATTCAAGATGCATACGTGACGTCATGACGAGCGTACCTGGTCGCGTTTGTCTTTCGATCGGCAGAGGCACTTTCAACACTTTTTCCATAAATTGAACACGGAAGGCGGTCGGCCGAAACTTTACTTTATAAAGTTTTAAACATGGAGAGTTTTCTTACACAAACGCATTGGTTCGCTTCAGAAGGCCTTTATTAACACCCCGGAGCCGCGTGAAGCACGTTATTCGACGGACAGATGCATTTTTTATGGACTTCAAAAACAGAGCTATTACTGCTGTTATACTGTAAGAATGTAAAGAACCAGGCCAAATTGTCTGGATGAGGACTTTTCATAAAGACTGTCTGAAAAGAAATGAAAGAGATTAACCTCTGAATCCACTCATACAATCATCACTCTCATCCGAGACAACGTCCCACTAAGTGAATCAACTGAGAATGGCTTCATTTGCATGTATTTACCTTGTCCCAAACTTCCCTCAAACTCCTGATCCCCTCTTCTGAGAGATCACTAAATTCAATAGATTTTGGGTATATTTCAATGTCAATTCTCACTATACAATATTATGTGTTTGGTATCGTTTGAAATGTCTCAGTGCGAATGGTACAAAAATCTCATGAGCACAGAAATATACAAGAAGTTAATAAGAGTTTTTAGAGCTTTATAGGTATTTTACTTATGATGGTGGGTGTGGCTGTTGGAGCCATTTGGTTTCCTTTCAGTCAAGCCAAATGGGAATTTCGACTCAATTTAAATTCCCTTTGTTTTCATGTATTTCCATTTGAAACAGTTTTTGGTCTGGTCTGAGTTATTTAAAGCGATGCAGCAATGAGTTCGGGGCCCATACTGTAATAGAGTTGGCCCGCACCGCAGTGTCTCTGCGTAATATTCAGAAGTCAGGTATCGATATCTTATTCTTTACTACAGAGTATTTGATGTTATGTACGAATTATCTTTGAATTGATTATGTAATTGGCATTATACATTTATCTGACTGTTAATAAAATTGTTACATTTTGATCCTTTCTAAATTACTCTGTAATTATTAACTATCTCCAGAACGGAGCTGCAACAAAAGGTTAAAACGGAATGATTAAATGTATGATTAACTATTAGATATAAATGACCAAACAAACCATTGGCATTCTATCCTAAATTCAGCAATATGATAAATGGAGTCAGATAGAGAATATTATAATTAAATCCATTTTGCCCAGCTGAAACACGAACGCGCAAACGGCCTTCGAGTCGCTATCGCTACCGATCCTTGGAGCGATTTCAGCGTCCTTACAAATGCTTGGATTAGCCTGGGCTTTTTTAATATAACTCTTTTATTCGTCTGAAAGAAGAATGTCATATCCACCTAGGATGACTTGAGGGTGAGTAAATCATGGGCTAATTTTCATTTTTGGGTGAACTATACCTTTAAGTGCACTTAAAACAGGAATGTAATATTAAGTTCCCTCCAACTCACATACCTGTAGTTAAAAAAATAAATAAAAATAAGCCTGAAGGACTTGATTAGCTGGATCAGGTGTATTAAGCTAAACTCTGCAGGGCTGTGGCCCTCCAGGAACAGATTTGCACCACTGCCTAAAACGTTCTCAACAGAGCTGCTCGGAGACATTGGATCATGTACTGCTCGCATGTAAAACAACACAGTGGTGTGCTTCACTCTGAAACATGCAGCACATATATTTAATTAAAATCGCAGCCGTTGCAATTTCATAGTAGCATTTTTGGTTTAATTTCGATAGATTGTATAGCATGGCCGTCACTAGGCCCTTGGGGGGTTTCAGCCCCCCCTAAACTTCTGCCCAGCCCCCCTAAAAAAAAATGTGTGATTAACCTTTATAACATGAAACTTCATCCCGTCTTATAATCAGCGTGTTCTCTAATCCGCTGTGGCGGCGAATAGAGCGCACGTCGGAAGCAGAGGTGTGTGCGTTGATCTGAGCCTCATTGGTCTGTCATCGCTCGTCAATGTCAAAATATTTGAGAAAACAAATTAATTCAGAGTAGCGTTAGGCAGGCTTTATGTACGCACAGAATCTGCTGAGGCTGAGCGCGAATTTTAGCAGCGCGACTCGACGCCAAGTGCGAGATATGCAAGTAGCTAAACTAAACATTTCATACTTGACAGCTGCTTCTTTAAGTCAGAAATGTTAAACAAATTACAAAAATATTCAGGCAAATTAATAAACTTTTGTCTAATTTCGCCATTTTGAATTGAAATAGGCCTATGTCATTTAACAAACAAGAAATATTAACAAAGCCGTTATTAATAGTAATGAATGTGTGCATATTGTAAATTAATAATTCCATTTGTAGCCTTCAGTAAATAAAAAGCTCAGCCTGTATTGGGCATAAGATTAGTAATGAATGTGTGCATATTGTGAATTAATTTAATACATTTAGTTACCTAGCTTTCCTGGTAGCCATCAGTAAATTAACATACGAAAATTATTCATAAAACATAAATATCATTTAAACATATGTTTACTGTCTTCACTGAAGAAAATGGAAAAACTTTATCAGTCATATTTGCCCACTGATATGGTTTTCAAGCTATTGTTTTTTAATTTTTTGGCGTTCAGAACATCTAAAAATGCACATATGTAGATAATGGAAATCAACATTTTCTCTGGGGAGCGTGCCCCCGAACCCCCCTAACCTCACATTTGGGATCTCAGTGATTATAAACCTGCCTACATTGTATGATTAAGGGATGTACAATATGGTAATGCATAATAAGACATTCATATTTGCTTTATAAATAATAATAAACAGCCAATATCCTAATATGCATACCAATAAGCTACTAGTTAATAGTGAGAATTGGACCCTAAACTAAAGTGTTCCCATTTTTTTTTCATACCCTCACTGGGGGCTTAGCCCCCCTAAAATGAAAATCCTAGAATGGCCCCTGTTGTACAGCCTTATATGCTAACTTTCTTGCCTGTGTATTGAAACATTTATATAAACCTAGTAAATAACTATGTGATATTCTCACCAGGCAGGACACATTTCCACAGGCCGTATGTTTTCCCTACAGCCGTCTGCCACAGACGCAGAGTGCCGTCCTCTGAGCCACTGGCATACAGCTCTCCATCAGGGCTAAAACGCACACAGTGTATGGGCCCGAAGTGACCCTTATATGACTCTAAAAGAGACAAATACATTTTATTGTCAAACACGATACATACATACATATAGTATATATTCATGAGCCAATCAATAATAAGCTTTATGTTTTTTTCATACTGCAGTTAGTTACATTACTTTAATTATCGCCAACATTCCTACCCATTTCCTCTTTGGTGGTGTAGTCATATTTATAAAGCTTGAAGTCATCTCCTCCAGCCACAAAGAAGTCTTTATCAGGATGCAGTGAGGCAGAGTGAATAGAAGCAGGGGCATCCACAGTCTTAATCAGATCCAAACTGAAAGTAAACGACAACAGCAGACTGACATTATCACTTCTCCATACATTTTAAGGACATGTTTTTTTTTAGTCCAACACAGTCCTCAAGGCAATATTTGCATAATAGGACCGATAGTAGCCGCCTACCTGTGGGCATTGTAGAAAGCGATGGTTCTCCCATATGTGATGACGAGAATCTCCCCATCAGGAATGTACTCCATGCTGCTGACCGAGGTCTCAAATGACAGAGTATTCACTACCTCCTTTGTGTTCTTGTCCCAAAGTCTACATATCAGACACATACATGATTAGATAGATAGATAGAAAGATAGATAGATAGATAGATAGATAGATAGATAGATAGATAGATAGATAGATAGATAGATAGATAGATAGATAGATAGATAGATAGATAGATAGATAGATAGATAGATAGATAAATAGATGCCACAATTCTCAATATAATATTGAATGGTTCGGTACGGCATTCACGGTTCAATACGCGCTTGTGAATTGCGGTTTTCTCGGTTTTGCATTTAAATAATTATTTTTCTACACATTCTATCATTTGCCTCCATCCCAATATACTGAACAACACAACATACATTAACATCACATGTAAGTGGCAGAGTTATACTCACGGAACACTATAGTTATTCACAATCATGAAAGTTCATTATTTGCATGCGCTTTAAAGCCTTGCCGGTTAAACATTTCACTCGCGTGCTTATGCATGGTTTTAACATGCACTTTTCCGAGCGCGCGCACTAAACGCCTGTCAAACACGTGATTACTGGACTAAGTTGTCTTACTGCGCTAATACTGTCAAATACACACAAGGTTTACATAAACACAGTCGGTTATGTCTAAAGAGAAAGTAAAATCGGCGTGTGTCTGTATATTAGATGCGGGCAGGTCTTACATTTTCAGCAGCGCAGCCTAGTGAACACGCTGCAGCTTGTCCTTAAAGGGACAGTTCGCCTCTAAAATGATGTCATTACTTACTCACTCTAATGTTGTTCTTAACCTGTATTCATTTCTGATTACAGACAGAAAATCAATCGCTGCTCTTGACTGAAAAACTTTAATACAGTAGCTTTAATAAGAATCAATGTATATTTTATAGTGAAGTCTATGTAGTGTTTTATTTTAACATTTGTTCATTCACATTCATACTTAAATGCTGCTGTACAGCTTTATTTATCATATTTATTTTATATTATACTATACTATACACTAGGAATGTGTACAAGGGTTTTTTTAAGTAAAGTTTTAAGTTTAAGTAAGGTTTTTCCAAGTCTTTTAAGTAAAATAAAGAAAGAGTATTGCAATAAAAAAAATAGTATTTTTTCTCCTTAACCTCTTGCTGTTCCTGTCGCCTAAGAATAGAATAACAAAAAACACTTGTGACAAGCCATCAGAACCGAACCAAAAACAGAGGTAAGTATTGAACCGTGGACTAACTGTATTGTTGCATCCCTAATAGATAGATAGGCAGGTAGGTAGGTAGGTATTGCTTTCCCCTACCATTATGGACACTTACCTGATAGTTTTGTCATCAGCAGCCGAGAGAATCTGTTGGTCATTGTTACACCACAGAGCTTTCTTTATGGCAGAGGTGTGGCCTGCAATCTCCAGGGGATCTGCATTACAAATGCCATATAGCCTTATGTGCTATTTCATCTAGTAGAATTTATGACCAGAATTGGGTTTTGGAAATTGATTTTATATATATAATAAAAAAAATTCACACTCCATACCTGCTTCAGGTTTACCGAGATCATAGATGCGCAGTACTTTATCATTCCCTCCAGTCAGGAGACAGGTACTGTCCTGTTGATTCAACATATGCTGGTAAAAACTCTTCATTTAGCTAAATGAGCACAATTAACCCAGAGGGTTTGGAGAAATGAAATTAAGTGACCTCACTGAGATAACAAAATATAGTAAAATAGTTAACAATAAGGTATTTAACTAAAAAAAAATAAAAAAAAATCGATATATTTTTTATTTGATTAAAGGGTTAAGTTCACCCAAATATTAAAACTCTGTCATTAACTACTTACCCTCATGTCATTCGACACCCGTAAGCCCTTTGTTCATCTTCGGAACACAAATTAAGATATTTTTGTTGAAATCCGATGGCTCAGAAAGGCCTCCATTGGCAGCAACGAATTTTGCACTCTCAAGACCCATAAAAGGTACTAAAGATGTCGTTACAAAGTCCATCTCAGTACAGTGGTTCTACAATAATTTTATGAAGCGACGAGAATAGTTTTTGTGCGAAAAAAAAAATCTAAATAATGACTTTATTCAACAAGTGCTTGTCTTCCGTCTGGGCCTTTGACGTGAACTCACGAAGCACCACAACACATGCGTGAGAATATGACTTTCATTTTGTGGCTTTGATAAGGCACTTTTACGTGCACTTGTTCGTTTCTCACGGTTCGGGGATCCAGGAAATGCACACTTTAACCCCATTTTGACCACTACGCCAAGACCTATAGCACAATCAATGTAGAATTCAACAGCTTAGATATGGCGCATCTTCCTCTGCTTGTAAACAAAGCTCCCCGCTTCCGGGTCATGTGTTAGAACGCCGGATCTACGTCATATTCTCGCACATGCGTCGTGGTGCTTCGGCCACCGGATTTCAACAAAAATATCTTAATTTGTGTTCCGAAGATGAACAAAGTACTTATGGGTGTCGAACGACATGAGGGTAAGTAATTAATGACAGAATTTTCATTTTTGGGTGAACTAACCCTTTAAAGTAAATGTATGTATGTATGTATGTATGTATGCATGTATGCATGTATGTATGCATGTATTATATATACATATATATATATATATATTATAATTTACATACACTACTGTTCAAAAGTTTGGGTCAGTAGTTATTTATCAAAATGTCTAATGTTGTCAAATAATGGTTTTCTATTTTAATATATTATTACAATTTAAAATAAATGTACTATTTTAATATACTTTAAAATGTAATATATTATCCCTGTGATGGTAAAGATGAATTTTTTGCATTATTACTCCAGTCTTCAGAGTTACATTATCCTTCAGAAATGAACATCTGGCTGGCTCTGAACATCATAAGCCTTACCTGTGTGAAGTTCACAGATTTCACAATGTGCTTGTGCGCCAGGGTGAGGATGTCATCTCCAGTGACAGCATCCCATACCTTTCTGTCAGATTCAAATAAATAAATACAATAAGGTAAATTAATATTTCCCCAATACTATTTCACCCATATCATGTTTTGTTACTGTTTGTACTTACGCTGTAAAATCTGCGGCGGCCGTAGCTGCTTTTGTAGCTTCTTTATTTAAGGTGGCACCCCAGACAGCACCTTTGTGACCCAAGAACGTCCCAATCCAGTCCCCTGTGTCTCCCTGGCGCAACATAGGTTTGCCATCTGGAATTTTTAAATGACAGAAACAAACTTTCAGACCTATCTGACAGACATTTAACCTCAATGGTTAGTCTTTATGCTCACTGCCCAGGATTGCTCTCAAGGGTTGATATTATAATTTAAGAATACACCTACCTTTACAAGCACTAATAAGGAAATATCCATAAGGAGTTATTCCACTGAACGCCAGATCCACAACAGGTCTGGTATGACCAGAGCAGGTGAGAGGAGTCTGTCTCATAGCCATACTTACTGGTAACCTAAAAAGATGACAAGACACATGTGCAGTTTTACTCAAAACACAGCCACATATTTATTAAAAATCAAGAAAACACCTAAACACAACGTTGTGAACAGAGCAGATGTGCTGGCTAACTCAGGCTTGGCTAGCCAGGAAATCAATCATTACCTTGCAAAGACAACAAAACAACGACACACTACAGTACTTTGTGGCCAGATTACGCGTCGGGGAGGATTGTGGAGCTCAGAGCTGCACTCCCAGCTACAGTGCTGTGCCACCAGCTACACGAGGTGTGTGTGAGTGTGTAAAAGCTAAACTCGAGCCCTCGCTAACACTTACAGGAACATAATGGAAGTACTAGTGTGAAAACAGGACACCACTTCCGGCCCGCGTCGCCACAGCATTGGTCAGAATCGTGTCACGTGACGCGCTGTAGCGTCAGTTCGAGAAGCTCTTGTACATTACAAAGTAATGGAAGCTAGTCTATTACAGACAGCACATTTTTCCCACCGAAGAACGCTTATAACATATAAAGTCTTTGTTAACACTTAAAGTAATATATATTTTAAGTTTATGGTCTAATATAACATATTTTGTGTTAGGAAAGGCTATAACCGTTAACGGATATTTTTCAGTATTATGATACGAACTCCAAATAACGAGAAAGTTGTCATTATGAGATCGGAATTATTTATAAAGTTGACCAATATTATTTAATTTTTATATAATTATTACTATTGTGAATCACATTTGAACCACATGTGGCTAAAATCAATCTATAAAGTAATCTGTTTGAGCCACGGAGCGCCTCCTGTAGGTACGTAGGCCTAACGTTACGTCCACACAGGTTCAAATTAAAACTGCGCTACTGTTTTTTGTTTGTTTTTTTAATACAGTGGTCACGAGTCACGACATCTTACACCTGGCTAGGTTGTGGCAAGAAATACTTTACATAGACATCCAAATGGAAACAATGCGTCCGAACCTCCCTGATTTAGAAAGCCTCCAGTGGTAACAAAGGTATGTGTTTTGATGTCATAATAATCATTGTCATGGGATACGTAGGTAGGCCTACCTGTTTTAAAGCCCGGGGAGAAATTTCTAGAAAGATATGCTAGAAGAATGGATATATTTATTTATTTATTGTTTAACTATAATACATAGAAAAATAAATGAAACACATATTTATTTAATTTACTTTAAGTTTCATCAATCTGAAATATTAAAAATCACTGTAATGCTTGTGCTTGCCATTAATCACAGGTTGCTACAGATCTTACACACAACTTTATCTCTCTATAAATCTTGCTAAAGGCCATTTAAGACGAACACCTACAGTAAGCACACATTTTCATGACCTCAAAAACAGAAAAGCAAACACGGACGCCTCTCTACCTGAGCATTAGCTTAGTGACACAGTAATGCTGAAAGCTTCAGATGCAAAGCAGTGTGAGTCATATTGTACCAGCATGCACCGCGACGGTCTCCTAACACACAGGGGTGGTGGGAGATCATCAGATATTTCTGAGAAGTCCGAATCATTTTAGCGAATCGGTTCGTTCACTTCAGTGAACCGGTTCAAAAAGCTGATTCACTTATTTGTTTCAATCATCGCATGTTTCGTGTTTATATTTCCGGTGTGTAGTTTATGATTTCACGTCACATATTTAGTGATTGAAAGGATGTAAACCCAGCAATGAAAATTCCATCATTTACACACCCGTGTTGTTTCAAACCTGTATTGTTTCTTCTGTTGAACACACATTCATGTTTTAAAGGGACAAGTTGTGAGGCAAAATTACACCAAATGTATCGCAACATCATAATAGCCTATAACACAAGATTTTTTTTAAGCAACACTGTATACAATTGAACGGTAACACTTTAGTTTAGGGTCCAATTCTCACTATTAACTAGTTGCTTATTAGCATGCATATGACTAGGATATTGGCTGTTTATTAGTACTTATAAAGCACATATTAATGCCTTATTGCACGACCATATTCTACATCCCTTACTTAAACCTAACTACTACATTACTAACTATTACAAAGCAGTAATAAGGAGTTTATTGAGGAAAAGGTCATAGTTAATAGTAGTTAATATAGTGAGAATTGGACCCTAATGTAAGGTGTGACCAAATAAACTAATATTTGATTCAAAAACACTATATAGGCCTACATCACTGATCATTATGAAATATAGGCTATATAATATTTTTTATATCTGTTAACATAATTATTGGGATAAGAGAATCACCTTTAATTAATTCACTTGATCTTTTTTGAGAACATTTCCTTCCGTGTTCCATACAAAACAGGTTTAGGCCTAGACATCAAGCAAATGACCGAATTTTCACTTTTTCGATTCGGCTCAGTTGAATCGTGAAGGAACCGACCGAGACGAGCGATTGATTCGCGAATCGAACAGCACAACTGGAGGCGTAACCGTGCAGAACCTGAGCTTAAATCCGCACCCTGCTTTACATTACCGCATTCATTGAATCTTCCCCGTCTCAGAGCAGCAACAGCGAGCATTTACAGCAATGGCCAAGTACATCCATGTTCCAGAATGCGCGCCAGGGGTTCCTAAATTAGACGTGACGGTAGATGAGAACGATTTCAGAGCCGGAGCGCTGAAACTCATCAAGACGCTCAGACCCCACTGGAAACCTTCTGAGGTCAAAATGAAGGTAATTCTCACGTCTTTTCTCGTCGCCTACAATTCGGGTGGTCGCACGCCGACCCTAACTGAAGCAGAAAGTCGGCATGTGCTGACAGCAGATCGTTTAACGTCTTATATAATGCAAAAAGCGAAGTTAAGCGTGCTGCGCCTTCAAATCCTGAGCTGCGTCACTAGATAGACCCCGTCGGCACCATGGCGCTAGGCAGAGAGACACAGCAGCAGCAGCCACTGCGAGCTGTCAAAGCGCTTATGTTGGATCACTCTCATTCATTAATCTATATAGCTCTTGCACGCTGCAAAGTATATATTGCACAACTGCAATTACAGCAACGGTAATAAATATAAAGCAAAATTGCAAAGGGAAAAAGGTGGGTGGTGGAATCCCTTGGAATTTGTGCATTGTATTGTTTTGTTATTACTTTTAACTTATTACTTAGGCCTACTTAGTATCTATTTTTATGTTGTTATTTCTTAATACATTTCTGTATTAAGTATTCCTATAGTGGTAAGTATATTTTTAATTAGCTACTTGTACATTAGATAATATACTGATTACTATGGAAGCTTGTTTCCGCCTCAGAATAATAATAATAATAAAAAATCCTCAGAATTGCAAGATATAAAAACGCAGTTGCGAGTTATAAAGTCGGAACTGAGAGATATAAACTCGCAATTATGAGAAATAAAGTCAGAATCGTGGGATATAAACTCGCAATTGCAAGAAAAAAGTCAGAATTACGAGATCAATTTGCAATTCTGACTTTCTCTCTCGCAATTTCGGTAAAAATGCAACATTTCTGACTAGTTGACTTTTCTCGGAATTGTGAGATTTAAACTCACAATTCTGACATTATTCTTGCAATTATGACTTCATAACTCGCAATTGCGAATTTATATCTCACAGAAAAAAGTCATAATTGCAGGATATTAACTTGCAATTGCAAGAAAAAAGTCATAATTGTGAGATATTAACTTGCAACTGCAAGAAAAAAAGTCATAACTGTGAGATATTAACTTGCAATTGCAAGAAAAAAAGTCAAAATTGCAGGATATAAACTAACAAATGCGAAAAAAGACACAATTGCGGGATATTAACTCGCAATTGCAAGAAAAAAAAGTCAGAATTGTGAGATATGAACTCGCAAATGCTAAAAAAGTCTGAATTGCGAGTTTATTCATATAATTATTTATGTCTCGCAATTCAGGGATATCTCAGAATTGTGAGTTCATGTATTTGGACTTTGCACGTTTATGTCCCACACAAAAAAGTCTGAATTGTGGGATATAAACGCAAAAAAAGTCAAATTTCAAAAGTTTGAGATTAAAAGTCACAATTACTTTTTTTTTAGCAATTTCAACAAAGTGAAAATTTCACTGTAAAAAGTGGTAACCTGAAGTTGTAAGAGGCATTTCGACTTGATTTAATTAATTAAAAAAATATTTATTAAGGTTGATTACGAGGTAATAAAACAGTATATTTTTTATAATATAATTTTACATTTTTTATAGTGTATTACAATAGTTGCTGTTATACCTATTTTAACTTTACGAACTATTCATTAGGTGTAGGTACTTAATTCTATCCCAGTAGCTACTAGTGTCTATTCCAGCTTTGCTGGAAAAGATAGAAACAGTAATATTAACTACATATCGGCTTAGGATTAGGGTATTGTTTAGGGTTAGTTACGTGTAAATATGCACAATTTATAGTAAGTACTATAGTAGCTATTTAGCATATTTAACAAGGACACTGTAAAATAAAGTGTTACCGACATTTTTTAAATAGAATTTTTTTTTTTTAATGACCATTTATTTATGATTTGTTGAAAACGATAAAATGTAGTAATCCATGGTAGTGTTTTTAATGAACGTTATTATAAAGTGATATTTGTTTAATGTGCGGTCCCTGGGTTTTGAAACCTCCTGTTTTATGACACACTGTTGTTCTGACAGTTGGACATGACAGATGTATGAAGTATGAGGAAAAATATTTTCGAAATTTTCTTCCTGCAGGAGTGCATTATGGTTGATGGCATTCCTCCTTTCTAAAATGGGTCGAAGTCAATATTTATGTAGTCAAAGTAAAGGCATTTGTTTGCTATCCACTAAAGTTACTGTACCACTATTATGTGTGTGCTTACAGCTGACACAGAAAGACGGCTGTGACGGTGACATTACACTGCTCTGTACAGCCCTGAGTGCTCCGCATTCATACATTGATTGATTAACCTGAGATGGGTGGAATCTAGAATACAGTGGAGGAGTTTTCCAAGAACAAGTACATTTTCATATTTTCCTAGAAGTTTTCGGACTTTCCAGAAAAGCAGCATCTCAAGGAGTTTCTTGGAAGCTTAGCAAGTCAGTTCCACTAATTACAGAACCTGTATTGACTATTGACCACAGCACTAACAATGTTTAATGTGACGGTTCAGGTTTCCGTCACCTTGGTTTTGTTGAGTACTGGGATAGGAATCTTTTCTTTAGTTATGCGCCAGGGGTGACGCCTTGAATCAAGTTTTTCAAGTGACTGGTGATGGCATTGGGTCGAACGTCCTCTGCATTTCGGATTGAGATAGTGGAAATTTCCATGATGTAATTGGTGCTTTATTGGTCATACAGTGATTTTGCCACAGTAATTCTTCAGTTATCACCGCTCAAGGGATTTTGAAGAGCATCCAAACAACATTGGACCCCATTGATCTTCACTGTATACAAAAAACCCCAAGATATTCTTCTAAATATAATACCGTTTTTTGAGCGACTAATTTTCTTTTTGAAGTGATCTGTCCTTTTAAGTTACAATTAAGCCACAAATTAACTCACTTCCCCATTATAGTGTTAACCCGCATGTCCAAAGCCTCCATCCGGATGAAAAGTCAGCAGTCTGTATTAATATTCTTGTAAACTGAACACTGTTTAGCCTGAGGTGCGGAATAGTGTTTCCTTGTATAAACAAAGTTGGTAGGGGTGTGTCATGTCGCTCGCATGTGGGAGGGAAACTAGATATGTATTGGGTTGTTTTCATCAACTTTGAAACAAAATTGAGTGCTCAGCACATGCCAGGCTCTGGCCCTGGCAGAAATCAAATTCCTGACGTTCCGCCCACTGTCAGTCAATCCCAGAGAGTACAGATGATTGTGGCCTAGAATGCTCGGCGTCCCAAACACGCTCCATTAGTAGACAATGTAAATTTGTTCGGCTCTGTTACACTGAATGCACCTGCTTTTGTGCTGATTATGATCCTAAATAAACAAAAAGTTGTTGTTTTGGTTGCGTTGAGTTTGGTGAATCATATTATTTTGTATTCATGGAATTGTATGGTTTCTCTTCAGCTGATCAAGTGGCGAAAAACCGAAAAGGAACTCGAGGCATGTGATGCCAACAAAGAGTCTTTTAATGAACAGCCAGCATAACTAAAGGTTAACCTCAATCTGAAAACGATGACCTCTTTACTTCTTTCTTCCTCTTTCTGCAGTTTTTCACCGACGGCATCACAAACAAGCTGATTGGCTGCTACGTCGGCGGGTCCATGCAAGAAGTGGTCCTGGTACGGGTCTACGGGAACAAGACGGAACTGTTTGTGGACCGTGAAAACGAAGTGAAGAGCTTCCGTGTCCTGCAGGCACACCGGTGCGCTCCACGTCTCTACTGCACCTTCAACAATGGCCTGTGCTATGAGTTTCTGGAGGGTGTGGCCCTGGAGCCCGAGCACATCCGCAGCTCCACCGTCTTCAGGTTAGAAACAGTATGTTCAAGGGGGCCGATCATCCTTCATAATACTGAGCTAATTGATTCAGGACGGCGTGACGGAGATGGAGATACCGTCGTTGACCTCCAACTAGACAGACACTTGTCTCATTACCCCAAACCTTACCCAGTAATCCTTTAAGACATCAATGACGCACTGCACTCTCTCTCTCTCTCTCTCTCTCTCTCTCTCTCTCTCTCTCTCTCGCAAACTGACCCAGGCCTCCTGCCAATACGTGTCGGGTCTCAGACAGCTGTGAGAGAACAAGGCTACTGTGTTAGCAGGGTGATGACATGATAAAATGTTGGCGGTTAAACTATTTTAAAGGGATAGTTCAGCCAAAAAGGAAAATTCTGTCATCATTTACTCACCCTCAAGTTGTTCCAAACCTGTATGAGTTTCTTTCTTCTGTTGAACACAAAAGGAGATATTTTTAAGAATGTTGATAAACAGACAGTTGATGGCACTCATTGACTTCCATAGTATTTCAATTAGCATATAAGTCAATGTGTGCCGTCAACTGTGTGTTTACCAACGTTCTTTAAAATATCTTATTTTGTGTTCAACAGAAGAAAGAAACTCATACAGGTTTGGAACAACTTGAGGGCGAGTAAGTAATGACAACATTTTTGGGTGAACTATCCCTTTAAATGCACTATATGTGCCCTGCAAAAGTTTGGGGTTAGTACACAAAAGAATGCTTTTATTCAACTAGGATGCATTAAATTGATCAAAAGCGATATTTATAATGTTACAAACTATTTATATTTCAAATAAATGTTCTTTTGAACTTTCTGTTAAGCAGCACAACTGTTTTCAACATTGATAATAATCAGAAATGCTTCTTAAGCACCTAATCGGCATATTAGAATGATTTCTGAAGGATCATGTGAAATTGAAGACTGGAGTGTGTTTTAAAAGAGAGAATTAAGCTTTGCCATAGTAAATTGCATTTTAAAATTGCATTAAAAAATCTAATAAATGCAGCCTTGGCTGGTGAGTATAAGAGACTTCTTTCAAAGGTTTTTAAAAAGATTGCACCGACCCCAAACTTTTGATTGGTTCGTAATTATATTACATACTGTTGGGTTCAAAATGTAATCTAAACCTGAAAATAAGCTGATTTTATTTGTCTACAGGAACATTGCAAGGCAGATGGCAAAATATCATGCCATACATGCCCACAACGGCTGGGTGCCCCAGTCAGACCTCTGGCTGAGAATGAGCAAGTACTTTTCTCTTGTTCCTACACACTTTGAGGACCCTGAGATGGACCAGAGGTGAGCTTTAAATTTAAGAAGTGCACTGTGTTTTTAAAGCCGTATATGGTATAATTATGCGTTGATGTTTTTTCAGCAAAGCAGAACATGTAGAATAACACCCTTAGGTGTAAAGTCTTGCCGATATTGAAGCTGTTAATACAAGGAGCTTCACTTGCTATGACGTAAAGAAAATACCTCAGGTTCTGAATGACAGATTTAGATTTTTTTTTTCCAATTTTAAATATCCTTTGTTTAAACTGTGGTTTGGAAATCCTCCCAATTCTACATTACATGACTCATCCAGGCGCAGATACATGTGTTTGTACAGGTGCAAATTCAGAAAAGCACACATTAAAAAAAGATTGTCCATTTTTAAATATAACCTCTTTTAAAGATAGCTTCTGAAGGTGCTTTACATATAGCGACAAAAAGACAAAGCAAGAAATAAAAATAATGAAAGAAAAAATTATCAATTATAAAACAATATAATAGGGCCGTCTCACGATTAATCGCATCCAAAATAAAAGTTTGTGTTTACATAATATATGTTTGTGTATATATAGTAAAATTATGTATATTTGAATACACACACATACATGTATATATTTAAGAAATATTTGCATGAATATACTGTGTATATATATATATATATATTTATACTATATATATAATTATTAATTTATAAATATAAATATTTCCCCACTGAATATCTAAATGCATGTGTGTGTATTCAAATATACATAATTGTTATACACAGTACATACACACACATATATTATGTAAACACAAACTTTTATTTTGGATGCGATTAATCGCGATTAATCGTTTGGCTGCACTACAATATAAACATGCTTATCAAAAAAGAGAAATTGGAAAGTCAAGTAGGCTGTTCTAAATTAGATTTAAATATACTTAGTCACTTCCACTTTAATGTCAGTAAAATGTCTATTGATACATTTTTGCAGACGCAACTAAATTGTCTGAAGGAAATGTGAGTGGTGCTTGTACTTGCAAAACTGGGACAGGGATTGTGTGTGTTTTACCACATTGCTAAGCAGGTTGCTAGAGTTTTTGTCCAAGTTAAGTTTGAGCAAAAGTAATAGTTCAGGTAGGCTTGACTTTTGTTTTGGATTAAAAATTGATTATTTTTATGCCTTAGAGGCGCCATCCGTTATTGTGCAACAACCTGTGACAACAGATTACATGCCCATACAGTGTCTCTGCGGTTACTTTACTATTTATAGACAATCATATTTTGAAGTAGTCTTGCGTAAGTCCCGGAAATGAAGGTTTTTTTTTTTATCTTTTCCTGACTAAGTGAGGCAGGTACGGGTACAATGTGCCTTAATTGAATCACGCTGGAACACAAAAGCTGGTTTGTGTTTTCTGAATGCATGTATGTGTCATTTGTTCCCAGGCTGAACAGTGAGGTGCCCAGCTCCGCGTGTCTTAGAGACGAAATGATCTGGCTTCAGCAAAACCTCTCTAAACTGGGTTCCCCAGTCGTTCTTTGTCACAACGATCTGCTCTGTAAGAACATCATCTACAACCAAAAGGAAGGTGAGTCCTACAAACCCCAACAGCTTCCTTCAGCCACAGCGTTTGTTTCCCCAACCCCCCTGCCTAAGGTAGGCTTAAATTTAGTGTTTTCACCTCTGAAATATAGCATGGATGACCTTTCCTAAAGGATGGTAAAATTACATTCTCATCCATTTTCATCAAGGGTCAGGAGAATCCACTGGTTTCCGTAAAATATGTTTTCTGTTTTTGAAAATCAAAAGCAAAAGTGTGTTTTTGTTTGCTCTGGGGAATGTTGCTGTGACGCTGTTTCCTATCTTCATGATGTAGAGACTGGCGACTGTCTGCGCTACCTGAGCCACAGGATGGAGAGTGAGAGTGTGACTCCGGTCATTCCTGTTATGCAGAACGTTTTCAGTCCTTTCATTTCTGTGAATATACTTATGAAATAAAGAAGTATTTCTATAATACCCGACTTCTATTATAGCACAAGAAAAAAACAGGAAGGAAAATAAAAGCCAAAATAAGCTTCTAACTATGTTTATACATTTTTTGTAAAACCATGTTTATTTGAAACATGTAAATTGTTATTATTAACAATTTTATTCATATATATTTCTCGTTATTTTTATTTGGTTTGAGTAGATGTTGAATTTTTTTGTCAAGCGCTTAGGTGTTAAAACTAAAAGAATATATATAATACATTATATTTAACTGTAAATAATAAAATGTATTTAATTATTATATACATAAAAAAAAATTGAAAATAATTTAACTTATTACATTATTAATGTAACTGAATACCGGTTGTCCATAAAGTGGCCTTTATATTTTATCCAATATTTGAGGACAAATATTATGGGGGGAATAAAATCATCAGCATAACAGGAATGACCCACATGGAAGAATATGAGCATGAGAAAATGGCTGCTCTGCCACAGTAGTAGTGTGAGAACGTATAGTTCCTGTCTCTCACCTTTTTTTTTTTTTTTTTTTTTTTTTTTTTTTTTTTTTGAGGCTGTCAAACTGATTACCACTAGCATGTATCAGTTGCCTTCAAGGTATCAGTTGCCCCTAAAAACTGTTCTTGGAGCAGTAAATAATAAACAACAAGCGATTAGAGATTCGTTCACGTAAATCTGCTGCAAGAACAGGGTTTGGAGGCAGCTACGACCTCGGGCGCTTGTTTGTATTTGAATTTTGAGGGAGGAAGGAGGCTCTGTTTTCAGAAAAAAAGCCAAGCCACTTCCTCCAACTCGCTTTTAACAGAACGAGGGGTGGGAGGAAGTTTTCACAGTAAAATGTTTAACTTTTTGACAACCCTGCACACTCAGCCCCCTCCCCTCCCCGCCGAGACCTAGAAAGCAAGAGCGGGAGTGTTACGCAATAACCCCGCTTGTTTTTGTTTTTCGTTGATTCTCAGGGAGTCAAATAAGTTTGAGCGTCCCACAGGTTCGACCTGCACAGGAAGCCATCGTGGCATTTGCATAGAGCTAGTAACTTGGGGCCTCATTGGATGGTTAATCGACCAATGGGGATGCTGTGTGGTGGGGGTGTGCGTTTATGAGATGAGCCGTGTTTGTTCTTAAAGGGGGAGGTGCCCAATGGCCTCTCTGCAGTGAAGCTGTGTGTGTTCTGTGACAGATGTGAGTTTGCCCAAATCTCTTCATCTGCTGCACAGGGCTATAGCCACTGACTGGAGGTGTTCAGTGTGTCCCGCTAGGACGCCACCGGGTCCGGTAACCACCTCACGTGTCTCTTTCTGTAGACCAACACTTCTGTCCAATGTCAATCAAACTTTTTCTACACACCATAAGCTCTAGAGCACTGGGAATGCAAGGCCATTAAGTCAAACACACATTAGGTGCACTAATGTTACATGTAACAGACCAGGCAGTGATTTAACGGATAATACATTACACATATCTAGACTGAGAGGAGTAAGGCTTTGTATTCTGAAGTCAACACTGTTCACTCACATCACCTGACCAATCAAGTCATTGCTTGCTAGACCACTGCTATACAGACTATGTGCCACTAGATGGCGACGTTGCCCATTTTCTCTCCTTTACCTCCTCTGTCCTTCCAGCCCTGGTCTTACAGTACAGCCGTCTCCCGTTTTTATTTTTTTATTTTTAAAGCTGTAAACCTTTCTTTTAACCTGAATGGTTTATCCATTTATTGCTTTTCTTCATTTATTTCATTCTTTTTACTTTCACTGTTTTACGGTCTAGAGCAGAAGAGTGTTTGCGCAATGCGCTCTTTCTTTCACCAGCCACAAGATTTCCTGGAAAAGGTCAAAAACTTGCAATGACTTTGCCCACTTGCTTACTAATTTGTAATCGAGTAGGGATTAGAAATTGTGTTTGTTTTCATTTGAAAATACCCTAAAATTAATAATAATAATTATGATAATACACATTTTCCTTTGAAAAGAAAACAAAAGAAAACTGATTGCAAGTTTTTCACTTTTCCTTTTAGCAGACTCATGTAAATGGGTGATTCATCAATTAGATACACTTTTTTTTTTTTAATTAATAACATAAGTCATATGCTGTTATATTATTATTATAAAAGCTTTACAAGTTGTATTGTCAATTTTGCAATTCCCCCTACACCTAAACCTTTTAATTTCACCCCATAATAAATTAATAAAAGGTGGTAAAATCAGGGAAATTTTATTTATGTGTACGTTTTCCTAAATAATTTATAAAGTTTATAAATGGTTATGATGGAAATGAGACGTGACAGGGTAGCATGGTTTATATTGGTATACTGAACATTGGTAGAATGTTGCATTGTGACCCAAATGATCAGTATTTGAGAATCTTTATTCAAAAACTATATATATATTATATACCATTACCATCTCACACAAAATCAACTATTTAAATATTATTTTACTATTTAAAGTGTCCCTAATTGAAGAATCACCCAAATATAGCATGTCATTTTTTCCTGCATGCATGCTATGTGTGCATGAAATCTGTCCCCATGCCTTATTCACTTTCAGTCATTTGTTTCTTCTTTGTTGTCTTGCCCCAGAATGCAAATCCTTACTCCTTTTCCCAGATGTGATTTGATCAGTCATGTAAATAGCAGAAAATGTCCATGTAGTGTTGGTTTGCTAATACAGGCAATAGATTGTTACAGTAAAAAAGAACAAGGGTTAAGAAGGCAATGCCTGTGAGCTTTTCTAAACAAATTCCTATTTGTTTCCCCTCCTGCAGGAAATGTCAAATTCATTGACTACGAATATGCTGGGTACAATTACCAAGCCTTTGACATTGGGAATCACTTCAATGAATTTGCAGGTAACAATGCGATATGACCAATAATGAAGCAATTCTATAGAAGAGAGAAAAACCTGCTTAACCAGGATTAAAAGATATAATATGAATGGTTGTTGCATTATTGTGATTTACAGGTCTGAATGAGGTGGACTACACCCTGTATCCTGGGCGAGAGCTCCAGTTGCAGTGGCTCCGGGCCTATCTGGAGGCCTACAAGGAGTACAAATCACAGGGCACACAGGTCTCCAACAATGAAGTGGATGTGCTGTACGTGCAAGTCAACCGATTCGCCTTGGTGAGTTGAAACTGGATTTATCCACCACTGTCTGGAATCGTGACGCATTTTGATCCATCTGCACCCTGCCAAACTAAACATCAGGCTTTTGTTTTTTCAATTTAATTACTTTCTTTAATGACATGCAGCATTTTACAAAGCAAACTGGAACATCGTGCACAGTTTAACTATTTAGCAGGGAGATTGTCTGCATTAGAGTGACGCTTGAAATATAGAAAAAGGAATGAATAGGGATTGCAAGTAGTCAGGGAAGGAGCCTTGACATCCTGCCCACCTTTAAAGAAATTCACAGGCATCTAATGAGAGGACCTCTGGATGTTTGTGCGTGTGTACGCAGGTCATTCTTTGATGATCGAGTAGCACACCTGGGGCCTGTACCATGATGGTAGTTTAACAAACTCAGGGTTACTGGATTAGTTTCGAGTTGACAAAACCAAACCAATCTATTCAGGCTTTGTTGGTCCCATGATGCTGATCATCAACTTTCTCTGTCAACTCAGGCTTTGATCTTGAGTTTAGGAGTTTAGCTGTGACATCAGTAGTGAACAGCCAATCACACGCTGTGGATCAGTAAAACGAGAGAAGCAGTGTGATTCACTTCACTCTTCTGCAGAATATACATGATTGAGAAATATTAAGAATTTAAACAATTTTACACAGAAGAAAAGAGCTGTCGAGGACAACTTTAAGAAAAATCTTATACGTCAATGCAAGTAAAAGTTATGAAGTTAGTTTAGTTGATATATAGAGAGAATTGAACATTTATGCTCACATGTAATTTTTTATAGATTTAGTTATTGAATTTAAAGCTTATTTGTATGACCTTTATATAGGCTATTTATTTTAATATTAACAAAATGCATATTAATGATTGATTTACTAAAATGATACATGTGTAATTGATTAAGGGTATAATAATTACATAATAATGATTTTGAATTATTTAAAAATAATTTATTATAAATAAGCATTGTTAAAAGCCAGAGGGTTAAGTCTTTAATAGCCATTTGCTATGTAGTGACCTTTAATTTGGAGTAGAAACAGGGGGAGTGACTTTACTGCATCAGATATGTGTCACTTTGCTCACAGCTGATTGGTCCAATTTCAGTTTGAGATCTCTTATCCAGAACATAACCTGCCCTGGAGCAGGTTAGCTGTGGAGCGTAAGTTACTATTGAGATGAACACAGCTAAAAGCCGAACCACTTTAATGGTACCTTAAACCCAGGATTGGCACAAACTAAGCTTAAACATATCTGGCTAGCCAGCTAAACCGGCTTCATGGTATAGGCCCCTGCTCTTTAGTCCTTTCTTGATGATGATATTTACTTCAGAGAGGAAAACTAATTGAATATCCAGTTTACTCTCGCAGTTCAGTCTTTTGTAATCAATAGACGTGTTAAAAGCAGGGGAAGAAGGGAAAAAAAACTCTCAAAGAAAAAAAATTATCCTCTGGCTCTCAGATATGGCGAACAAAACCGAGGGAGGCATTGTTTTCTCTCCCTGTCCCTGAGAGGGACCTTGAGAGATGCTAAAACAAATGCCAGAGGAATGCCACAGTATGAGGCTTAATGAACGGTTTTGTTGCCTTCATTTTAGATTCCTTTTTCTGAGGCCTTATTTGAAAGCTCAGAGAAAACCGAAGAGATGCCCAAGAATATTGCGATATTAATATCATAAACACACTAACCTGCCATAAACAGATTTAGCCGTTATTACTTTTTAATCATAAATGAATGATCAGAAAACATGATCTAAAATTCTACCTATATTATATAATTAGATTATATAATGTCATACACAGGTAATTTTGGTTGATATTAGTAACAGTGGATACTGAAAAACCATCCCCAGCATGATGACTCCGATCTTTTCGAATATTCCTATCTAATAATTGCCTTATTGTCAAGACATCCCAATATACCGTCTCTGGCGTGATGACTCCGATCTTTCGAATATTCCTATCTAATAATTGCCTTATTGTCAAGACATCCCAATATACCGTCTCTGGCGTGATGACTCCGATCTTTTGAATATTCCTATCTAATAATTGCCTCACCAACACGACATCCTCAATAAACCCGTCTCCGGCGTGATGACTCCGATCTTTCGAATATTCCTATCTAATAATTGCCTCACCAGCACAACATCCTCAATAAACCATCTCTGGCGTGATGACTCCGATCTTTCGAATATTCCTATCTAATAAATGCCTCATCGACACGACATCTTCAATAAGCCCGTCTCCGGCGTGATGACTCCGACCTTTTGAATATTCCTATCTAATAATTGCCTCAAAGACACGACATCCTCAATAAACCATCTCTGGCGTGATGACTCCGATCTTTCGAATATTCCTATCTAATAATTGCCTCAAAGACACGACATCCTCAATAAACCATCTCCGGCGCGATGACTCAGATCTTTCGAATATTCCTATCTAATAATTGCCTCAAAGACACGACATCCTCAATAAACCAGTCTCTGGCGTGATGACTCCGATCTTTCGAATATTCCTATCTAATAATTGCCTCAAAGACACGACATCCTCAATAAACCAGTCTCTGGCGTGATGACTCCGATCTTTCGAATATTCCTATCTAATAATTGCCTCACCGACATGGCATGATGGCCAAAGGAGAACTGGCATCCCGACTGAGCCTGGTTTCTCCCAAGGTTTTATTTTTCTCCATTATGCCACCTGATGGAGTTTTGGTTCAGTAAAGACATTTATAATGTTACAAAAAATTTGAATAAATGCTGTTCTTTTGAACTTTATATTCATCAATGAATCCTGACAAAAAATTTATTACGGTTTCCACAAAATATTAAGTAGCAGCTGTTTTCAACATTGATAATAAGAAATGTTTCTTGATTAGCAGATCAGCATTTTAGAATGATTTCTCAAGGATAATGTGACACTGAACGGCGAACGCTGAGTAATGATGCTGAAAATCCAGCTTTGCATCACAGGAATAAATTACATTTTAAAATGTATTCAAACAGAAAATTATAATAATATTTCACAATATTACAGTTTTTACTGCATTTTTGATCAAACAAATACAGCCTTGTTGAGCAGAAGAGACAAACTCAATTAAACAAATAAATTACTGACCTTAAACTTTTTAACAGTAGTGTTTTTCTACATTAATTTAAAACTATATAAAATAATGATATAGTTATTAATTTACCCAGCATTGCCAAATAATAGCTCTATATATTTCAAGGACTTTGTATCTTAGATGGATTTGAGTGTGTGGTGCCAATTAAAGCTCTGCTTTAGTACATCGCCTTGATGTTTACACACCATCTTCACATGCCTAGGCCAGGAGACGTGTTTTTTAAAAGATGGTCTGAATATGCTCAGAGATTGTGTCTGAGGGGTTTCAGGACCCTTGACTCTAGCAGAGACAAACATTTATTCTGTGCAGTTGAGCGAAAAACACTGAGGATAGAGACTTTATTATAGGCCGGCAAACCCGTGATCTTTACTCACATGATGGCAGGAGTGATTCAGAGGGGCTTTTATATATATGCCACATTTTATAAGCTTTTACTTTGCTGTCAGTGATCCAGAATCAACACAAATAACTTCCATGCAGTTATCTTTTTTCCTTTTTTAATGGGTCCACTAAAAGGAAGCAGTCTTTGCTTAGAAAGGCGTGGGTCAAATGTTTCCAAGCAACAATACAACTTACAATCTGTCACGGTTAACTCCAGTGTTAGGGTGAATCCAACAAAGCCTTTCAAGAATATTTCTTAGTCCTACTTGATTCTGAAGTCAAAATTAAATATTCAGAACATATTTTTAATGAAAATAAAGGCTTTTTGGGGGGGAACATTAAGATTTGTGCATTGTAATATTGTTTTTATAACCTCGTCTTCTCAATAGCAAAAAACAAAAAAATCTTTTTTTTATTCTTTTTTTTTTATTTAATTTAATTTTCATTTTATATTATGTGCAAAGTTTCTCATCTAATACTGAAGCATTATTTAATTAATGGAAATTATTTTTTTTTTAATTTTTAGTTTTAGTAAACAATTTTGTATTCTTTTTTTTTTTGAGAGTGTGTGTGTGTGTGTATATATATATATATATATATATATATATATATATATATATATATATATATATATATATATATATATATATATATATATATATATATATATATATATATATATATATATATATATATATATATATAATTTGTTATTTTTTCATTTGATTTTGGTATACAATATGACATTTCTTTTTGAGATTTACTCATCAAAATCCTGATTTCTTCCTCTGTTAAGAAAGTCAATAAAAAGCTAAAGCTGTCCTCATTTTTCCTCATGGTATTTGGTTTTTGTTCTCCCCAGGCATCTCATTTCTTCTGGGGACTGTGGGCTTTAATCCAGGCTCAGTACTCCACCATTGACTTTGACTTCTTGGGGTAAGTTTGATCTTCTCAACAGCAATGGTCCATGTAATTGAGGTTTAAACTGTATTCTGACCACCATATTTTCTTTTGCAGATATGCAGTTCTCCGTTTCAGCCAGTACTTCAAGATGAAACCAGAGGTGACGTCACTGCACCTTCCAGAATAATCTATCAGGTCATGGCTTGCGCTACTCTAGAGAAGGGCTCCCCCTGGTGGACACTAGAACTAGCTGGAGGCCTCTTCAGTTCGTAGACTGAACACTGCACTTACTTGTCTGAACACATCATTTTAGATAAGCCCCAAAATCATTTCTCAACTCAATGTTGGTTTAATGTTGTCGAAAAACCAAGCACCTAAGTCCTCCTCCTCCTCGCTTTTATGTGGCGAGAGAGAGAGGGTCACCCCAGTGCCCTAGTTCATGATATTGCCAATTGAGGAAGCAAACAACTGACAAATAGATGGCTTACTCTGGAGCCTTGACTTGCCAATGTATGTGAAGAGTGAGCCTGGGAGAATCTCAAGTAAAGAAAAGCTCCCCAGATACCGATCCTCCAGGGACAGGGAACCTCAGACAACAACACTCATTATCAAAAGACAGAGGGGAGGGCCGCTGGGTCTGTTTTTAGCAACTAACTATCATCCTAAAGGTCATTCCTGCTTGTTTACACAACTTTTATGGGGGAGAAATTGGTGTACTGTAAGATAATGTTGGGTTTACTGTATTGATAGTCTAAACGGCGAACTTCGGGCCTGCCTGTTCCTTCGAGGGTTGTTCCTGGCACAGCTGTGGTAAAAGATGTCTAATTCAGGGACCAATAGAAGCTTTGTTGTTTGTTTCTGGCAGACGATTCCTCCCTCATCATGTCACTGTGAACCACTGTATAACGCATTCATAAAGTTTCTCATTGTTTTCTCAGCGTGGTGCTTGGAGAAGGTAGACGCACAGTAGCCGTGGCTACAACGAGCCGGTAGCTAATCTGAAGCCCACACCAAAGTGCTGATATTTCTTGCTTGTACATTATGCACAGTTTATTTTTCCACATTAGAAATAACGTGGTAATATTTACAGTTCAAACGGTGGATTTTGTACTTATTTAAATGCCGCTGGTAAAGAGTTTGCTTGTGAGCCGTGTACTTTTTTCCTGGCGGTATCGGTGAATTCTTTGTAATGGATGTAATTTTTGGAAGCCTTAACAATGGCATCGCCTGCTGGACGCACTAAAGCTTTTGTATTCATACTCCCTGTCCGCATAACAAAATGTCAGGCCTTTTTGCACAAACCGACTGCTTTGAGAACAAAACCAGTCCTCACTTTATCTTGCGATGGGCCACTCTTTCTGCTTAACTGCACATGTTGGGAGTACGGATTTTGGTAACACTTTATTTTACAGGGGCCCTGTTACGCATGTTAGTAACTTGAACTGCTATAGTAAATCGAGTTTATATGTAAGTAGCTCCGCACAGTAATGACATTGTAGCTGATTAATATTTCATAGAACCAAGTTCAGAAATGAATCTATTCAGAAATATACACACAAACACACACAATTGTATCCGTTACATACACTACTGCTGTTCAAATGTTTGTGGTCAGTAAGATATTTAAAAAATAAATAACTTCTTTTATTCAGTACTTTTTTATGCTATTCATCAAAGAATCCTGAAAAAAAAGATAATAGTTTCCACAAAAATATTAAGCATTGTTTTCAACATTGACATGACTGGAGTAATGTTTTTTTTTGCCATCACAGGAATAAATTACATTTAAGATAAATATTAAAATAGAAAATTGAAGTAATATTTCACTCTCTTTTAAATTGAAGTAATATTTCACAATATTACTGTTTGTACTGTACTTTGATCAAATAAATGTAGCCTTGGTGAGACTTCATTCAAAAACCTTGGATAAACTTACTGACCCTAAGCTTTTGAACAGAAGTGTAATATTTGTTTTCATAATAAATGCTAACCATTTCAAATAAATTATTTATTTAAATTATAGCCATCATAAATGTAAAAAAAAAAGCCACTGAAAATCATTTCCAGTTGCTGCTCAGTACACACGAGCAATGTAATCTAAAGTGTGACCAAGATTTTTCTTCAATTCCAAAAAGTTTTCTAGTGCAAACCTCAACTCTGAGACTTGCCTTCACACCGCCTGAATACCCTCATTTACCTCACGTTCCTGTGTTAGTTTGCCTATATTACAAACAACCATATTAAATTCTGTAAATACTAGAAACTGTGAACTTCGGGTTGTTTTATTGTATTTTGAAGTATGCTTCTTTTTCTATGGCAGTTCTTCTGTAACTGTCAAGCTCGCACCTTGATCATGTTTTGAACTGTCAAGGACCACACAGAATGCTACGTTTTTCTTTCCTTGTTTTTTTTTTTTAAATAGTAGGCTATAAACCCAGAAACGTCCAACATAATATTAGTAAATTGCTCTCTTCTATAACAGTCAAACGAAGATGAACTGATTTCTTTGCACTCTTTAGCATTTGTATAAAATCGGAAGTGGGTGGTTCCATCTTTCAGCCAATGAAGTGCTTCTGGTGAACATATAATGTACAGGACTGCCTCATGGAAGCGGTTTTTAGTGTAGGTGTGTATGTACAACTGTAACTAAACTGTAAAAGAAAATCTTTGCTTATTATTAAACAATGTCGATTGTCCTATAACTAAACAGAGATATTCTTTTTTCTAAACAGAAGTACTGTTAAGTAGATTTAATAATAATCTGGGGATGAAATCCTAAAGTGTTGCATTGTAGATTCTGTTTCAAATCATTTGAATAGAAATAAAATTCTACAAGTCCTATACTGTTTGTCTTGTCTTGACTTCTCGTTCTGTGCCATGAAAAGTAACGTTCTATGTAATTCACCTAGTTGATTTGTAGCCTAACGATATGCGCAAACACAGAGCTCAGTATATTTATGTAGAGAAGATGTTAAAGTTAATAGATTGAGCCACTTTTTGTTCACCGAAGAGGGGAAAAAGCATTCCTGCATTTCTTCCTAGTGTTTCAGAAAGAAATAATTATAACGGCGCTCCAGTTCAGACTGTAATTGAATTAGTTCCAGTCCCTCCAGCGACTTCCACCAAGAGCTCTGCATTAATTACCAAATTCAATATCTGTATTCACGCCTCAACTTATTTCCATTTTACAAAGGTCATATTATAAACACTTGTCTGAAATAATTACAAGTGCGCGAGATGCAAAACATATCGTCGTTTCGTTCAATTCTCGTGTCTCATTTACATATAATAATATGAGCAAAAAAGGCATGAGCCTAGAAGTTTGTTTCCCGCAGCTTTCTCAAACTTCCCTGCACTTTTTCGCTATTAAAAGGAAGATTCGTCGAACAAAAAGCCCATGCACACTGCACACATCTATTCATGCGTCTGCTTTTTTTCCACAACAGGTGGTAGACATGGACTAAATGACTGAAAAAGCTTAAAAGCAGCTGTAGGCCGAACGGAACAGACAAAGCTCTCATTCACAGCATCTCTTTTAACACACGCGGCAGGAGGGTGTAATAAAGCAATACGCAGTTATGGGAGCGTGTCTCATAGAGACAAGGTCATGATAATACGGTTTGAGGAATAAAGATGTAAAAGCTGCTGGGTTTGTGAGCCACAAACAATGTGCAGCGGGTCAGGGTGTTCATTCATCTTGATTAGATGTGCCAACCTAATTACAAGCGGAGGAAACAGTAATTAGCACAAGTCTCACCTCGTTAATCACAAAAGACTTCTTCAGTCTATTTTTATCTGATTAATGGCTCTTTAAACATGGGGGGATATTTATATTTGGGGTAATTGTACTCAGCTTGCTCGATCTAGTTTTATTTCACTGTAACCTCATTAGTTTTCATTGTTTAATGGAAGCTCTTGTCGAGGCTAATGTGTGTATCTTCACAATGAGATGACTTTAATAGGCTGCAAGGCTGATTCGATGTTTTGAGGGTATCAATGAAGACGTTTTCTTTATGGCTAGCCGCATTCATACACATCACAAAATGGCTGGATCAATGCTAAATCATATTATGTGCATGCACGACTACTGAAAATCATTACGGTAGGCAAGACACCACAGGTGAATTAGGGTTAAAAAAAACCCTAATAGAGATCACCCTTACCCACTTGATTAATCACAGTACATTTGTACAATCGTTTTGTATTGTTTTCTCAAATGGAATGTTTAAATATGCACACATTTGCATGCATTTCAAAGAGCAGATGTTTTAACGTTCTTGTTTCTTTTTGAGACAGGTTTTTACAAAAGGGATTTTGAATATCTCTTTATCAATAAGAAAATTACTAGAAAAAATGTAATTTTCTTATTAAAAACTGAATTTTTAATTACTGTACTGAAGCGGATATTTCTGGCTCAGTGCATGAGAAGAAAAAACAATCCTGAGAAAACTACAGACGCAGTTGGATGAAGTGTAATGACATAAATATGTATTTTGGGTGTTTTCTTTCCAATAGAAGACATGTTATCGAAGCAAAATAGCCCAAAAGCTCAAAATGGACCAGTGCAAAAAAAAAAAAAAAAGGAAAACCCCCCAATGTTTTTGCCTGTAGTGTCTTGCCTTAAAGCCACAGTGTAATTTTTCACCGCTAGAGGTCGCTTATTCGAAACAAAGGCGTAGCTTGATCATGCCTTGATTTCGCGAAGCTTTTATTATGTGGAGTAACACAACGCTGTTTTATCATTAGATACATTTGAGTGTGTTGAAAGTTATGTTATAATACTCTGTGCGTTCACTCTGCGGCTACTAAGAGACACTTGTTGCACACTGCAGTAAGATAGATCAATATTAGGCATGGCAAAACATGGCCCTCGCGGTAAATCATGAAAACGAGATTTAAACAATAAGACTAACTGTGTTGAAGTATCTAACAATGATTCGTTTTCTGTTGATGAATGTATCCAAACAGATGCTCACCAGTCTAATAAAACACATAATATATTAAAGCGACTTTGGTGTATCCATGGTTTCTACAAAATAAAACCAGAAATCGAGGGTAACGTGGGTGGGATGTCATTGATAGGCGACGCATGGACATTGTCCGTGTCCTGGTTAAAATTTATCATTTTTCTGGATTTAAACATTTTCGGAAACATTTGGGATAATGTAAGTACACAAGTCAACAAAATATATAACATTCTAGTGAGTTTTGGATATTTTAATTAAAAAATCTTACATATTGTGCCTTTAAATCAAAACAAAAATTGTAAAGGCTATTTTTCATCATTCACATGTTGACTTGATGACTTTCAATTTTCCCCAATGATTTTCATTGTATGTACAAAAACGATATATATATATATATATATATATATATATATATATATATATATATATATATATATATATATATATATATATATATATATATATATATATATATATATATATATATATATATATATATATATATATATATATATATATATATATATATATATATATATATATATATATATATATATATATATATATATACACACACACACAATGAAAGTCATTGGGGTCAAAAACAACATTTTGGACCCCATTAGCTTTCTCTGTATGGGAAAAAAATGCCATTTTCAAAAGACCCTCTACAGTATAAGTCACACAGGTTTGAAACAACATGATGGAGAGTAAATGACAGAAATTAAAAAAATTTGTGACCTGTGCCTTTAAATGAATGTGGTTTGATCATATCCAGGTGCATTTTGATATATTTTCATCAAACCAGTCTGTGTTCGAGTTATCCGTGATATGTTCCTTTCATAGAGGAGTAATTGTTGAAATAGATTCTGATTCAACTAAATAACCCATTGTAGTATTCGATCTGGCAACATCTGGCAACAGCAGGCCGCTGCAGTAGCCTACTACAGATGTGGAACAGTTCCAGCTCAGATTTACAACAAAGAATACATGCAATAGGCGGCGTAATGGCCAGGATCAAAGCCTAAAATTGAGGAGCTAAAGATCGAGAATCAGATTAACGACTCTCGCACAATACCGACAGCTGTTCGTAACGCGGAGAGCTAAAGATATTCCCTCAGATTAACAGCGATGACAATGCCAGCAGCTGCTGCTAGAGCGGATAATGACAATAGACGAGCGAACGGACTAAGAAGATGGAGAAAAACATGTGCTATCATGACAAAGGGGTTGACAGACTCAAACGCTTTACATCCCACAATCCCCGAGGATCAAACGGGCTTTGTATCAGCACTTAACTCTTCCGAGAGGGCTCCAAAACTAATCTCGCCGCCGCTGCCGTTTCTTTTCACCGAGCAAATCCTGACTGTGATAGTGTTGTTACAGGCCTGCTGTCTGCGGAACAAAAATGATGGCGTGAACGCAATTGTCGGCACTCAAAACAGGAGCAAATCAGCCTCTGACAATGTCAATGTTCCGTTAAGCACTCTCGACAATGGGAAGCTGCCTGTGTGGCCCGCACAAAATGACTCGGTGGGGTCTCCATTGATAGAATTACTGTCATCATTAATGGTTCAGTCAATTCTTTACATTTTACTCGCATTATACTGTACAGAATATCCGAGCACAATATGTGTAGCTTCATCGACTTGGCCAAGTTTTTTCATTTCTGTTACATTATAAGACTAGCTTGTTTTTTTTTTTTTTTAGCAATTTTCACTGAGAAATGTCTTGAAATTTTCACAAATGACATAGTTTTACAGTTATGTAACATAACTGGACATCCCATACTATAGACATAATGATTTTTATAGCCTACTGTACAAATTGTATAGCCTTTTCTATCCCCTAACCCTAAACCCAGCGGGCAATTGATGTCAAAACGACGTCAAATTGACATCAAACATTGACGTCAAAAAACAGGTCAAAAATGCAAATCAAATTGATGTCAAAAACTTGATGTCAATTTGACATCCACACATTGATGTCTTCTTGACCACCAAAATAATGACCCAAAAGTAATAATGCAAGAACAATTTATTAATCAGGCTTATATGTCAAAAATACTAATGCATTTTGGTACACACAATACAGGATTTTGTATCAAGAGACAATGTAAAGCAAATTAAAATAGCATGGAAAAGATGATTGATGTAGATAAATGTACACCAAATCTGAATACAGATCAATCGCTGCCCATTCCCCCATATCTGTCAGGAGCAGATATAGTTCTCCATATGATTTTGTTTATATCAGCCTCTGAAGATGCTGGGCTTGACTGCTGTACAGCACCTGAATGAAGATGGAGCAAATATTGTATTACGTGTTTCACAGCATTTAAAGCATAAATACTATTTTCAGCAACCATCACTTGTTCATCATTTATTCACAAAGTAATTTAAACTCTCTAAAGCTAGTGTTATACTTTCTGTGTTGTGCTGCCATTCTAATAATACATGACTAGTTAACTACAGTAGGCTACTGTAGCACCTGCTGCACTATTTCAGTCACTAAAAACAGCAGGACGTTTTTAAAACGCTTAACGTGAAACACACTATAGGGTGAGTTGCACCAATAAGGATTCAATTAAATGGTTAGTTCACCCAAAAATGTAAATTCTGTCATTAATTACTTACCCTCATGTTGTTCGACACCCGTTAGACCTTGGTTCATCTTCAGACACATTAAAATATTTTAGTTGAAATCCGATGGCTGAGAAAGGCCTCCATTGGCAGCAATGACATTTCCTCTCTCAAGACCCATAAAAGGTACTTAAGACGTTGTTAAAAAGTCATTCTCACTGCAGTGGTTCTACAATAATTTAATGAAGCGACGAGAATAGTTTTTGTGCGCAAAAGAAAAATCAAAATAACGACTTTATTCAAAAGTTCTTGTGTTCCGTCTGGGCCTCTGACGTGAACTCGTGAAGCACCACGACGCATGCGCGAGAATAAGACGTAGAGCCGAAAGCGAGGAGCTTTGTTTACAAGCAGAGGAAGACGCGCCATATCTAAGCTGCTGAATTCTACATTGATTGTGCTTTAGGTCTTGGCTTAGAGTGCTCAAATGGTGCTAAAGCGTGCATTTCCTGGATGCCCGAACGACGGCTCTATGTCATATTCTCGTCCATGCGTCATGGTGCTTCGTGAATGGAGGCCTTTCTGAGCCATCGGATTTAAACAAAAACTATCTTAATTTGTGTTCCGAAGATGAACAAAGGTCTTAGTGGACTAATGTAGTATCAGATTTCTATTTTGAATAAATGTTGTTGAATAAAAAAATCAATATTAAGCAGCACATCTGTTTCCATTATTAATAATAACTGAGCAGCAAATCATTCGTATGATTTCTGAAGGATCATGTGACACTGACAACTGGAGTAATGATGCTGAAAATACAGCTTTGATCACAGGAATAAATTACACTTTAAAATATATTCAAATTAGAAAACAGCTGTTTTAATATTCTTTCACAATGTTATTGTCTTTACTGTACTTTTAATCAAATAAATGCAGTCTTGGTGGGCATTAGAGACTTTTTTCAAAGATATACAACACCAACACCAAACTTTTGAACGTGTATGTTTGAGGTTTCACTTACTTGTCACATGGTTCATAGCACCTTAAGAGATGTTCAATAGGAGATCCACTCCAACTCTGCTACGGTGCAGGGCTTCAACCTGGAAAGCATCAACATAAACAATTTATCACAGAGCAAACAATATTTAGTATACAATGCCAGGTGTATTAAAAGGATAGAAGCTACAGCAGAGGTGAAATGTGAGAAAGAAAGGTAAAAAAAAGATCTTTCTCAGAAAAGAGAAAGTTTAATACAGAACATATTTGAATCTTGAATCATATCTTGAATCTTGAATCTTGAATCTTGAAGAACATATTTCTGTTATTCTTAGGGTATCAGAATTTATGTTTTTAGTTACTTATTCATTTAATATTGTTCATACAGCGTCACTTATATTTGGATGTCAAAGCCTTCTAAAATGAATTAAATAAATAAAACATTTAATATGAGAAAATAAAGAGAAAAATATTGTTAAAATGGATATGAGATTAATTAACTTCTTCAGTTCACCTGTGTTTCCTACTTCTCTGTCAGCTGCTTCCTTCAGACATGTTGGGATCTTGAGAGCTTCCCCTCTGTTGTAGAGGGGTTATTTTGTCCTTCCTGAAAATCACAGAACATTTTTATCAATATTTTAACCAGTTTCAGACAATTTTCGCGATCGCATTTTTTTCTGTGTAAGTTAAGTGATGTCATCGATTAACATTTAACGTTACTGTAAATTAATTAGCCAACTTCTAATGACCCATTCAATTGGCAGCAAAACCTTTACAAAAACTATCAAAACCTGTCATCTACCATAAATATTTGATTAAAAGTCCAAACTTTTATAAACAAGAGCTTACGTTAACGTTAACTTACCTGTTCTGAGACGGTTGAGATGCTAATGAACTTCGAAGACGCTAAAGTTACTTTTCTATAAAGTAAATATTCAACAGAAGCGTCAATTACACGTAAGAAAGCGGTCAGGAACAGTTGTGTGTATTATTTGTGTAACTTTACAGACTTAACTCACCTGAAAGCAGTAAAAAACAACAGCGACAGAGGGAGCTTTGCGGCTTGTCGGTTGGTTGTCAGCTGTTGCTTGCTGTGCCGTTTCCATGGCAACTCTGCGCGCTCCAGTGTTTGAAATCGAGTTGAATGTTCAACGCGCACGCCCATTAAAACACGTCAAAGTCACGCAGCATTTACAAACATAAGCATTTATAATTAACACATTACATTTTAATGCAAAATGCCACTCCTCCACATGATAGTGGGACAATTGTGGCACTTTTATCATTTAAGATTTTTTTATTGTTGTTTTTGCAAACACAACGATTTTAAAACATTGATTCATGTAAAATATGTTACAAATCCAACACAGTTCGAAAGGAAATGCCAAATGGACGTGTTTCGAGGCCTCAGTTAAGAAAAAATACTTAAACTTAAAGAAAAATAATTACTAAATATTGATATCAATGTGATGTCAATATGACATCAATTTGATGTCTAAAACATGACATTGATTTGATGTAAATTGAACGTCAAAAAATTTGGCCAACATATCCATAAAATCAATTTTAGTGTGGGATTAACTTCCGATTTTCACCTAATTAACACTGGAAGAAATTGCTGTCCAAACTGAATTTAAAATGGTGTGTACAGTATATTGGTCAAGTCTTGACTCATATTTGACGTCAAATTGACATCAAGGTGCCCGCTGGGAACATAATCACAACCCTCACAGAAAACTTTCTGCATTTTTACATAAAAACAACAAAAAAACATTTAGTGTGATTTATAAATTGTTTTCCTCGTGGGGATATTTGGTCCCCATAACGTTGTGTTTAGCAGAACCACACACACACGTCTGGTTCACTATTTTTGTGAGGACTCTCCATAGACATAATGGTTTTTATACTGTACAAACTCCCTTACACTAACCCTACCCTTAAACCTACCCATCACACAAAACTTTCTGCATTTTTACATAAAAAACAACAACAAAAGAATTCCGTATGATTTACAAGCTTGTGTCCTCCTGGAGACCTCAATTTAGGTCCCCGCGGTGACACAAGTCCCCATGAGTCAGTGCGCATTAGGTTGAAGTTCCCACCATGATAGAAAAAACATGAACACACACACACACACACTTGTTTTTCTATCACGGAAAAGACTTTCCATTGACTTTTTTTTACTCAGCATATGATATTTTCTATCCCTAAACCCAACCCTCACAAAAACCTTTTGGCATTTTTATGAATATATATATATATGTATTATCTGACTAGTTGTTTCTTCCCTATTGTGACATATATCTGAGAGAAACAGCTTCTCGAACAAGGAAAAATATTGTACTGTCATGTCATGTGACAGGTCGTCCCGCCCTGGCGTCATCAGAGAATTGTCAATTTTGATATCATGGTGACTGACATCATTTTGTATCCTAATGAAGTACTTTTCCTTGAGGTCATTTCAGATTTTACTATCCTTGAGAGGACATTTGATTCCCACTAAGATGGCAAAATGTGACCCACACACCATAATGCGAGACAAATATCACTTTTTCCCGACACTCCACATCCAAATGCTCTGTATTCATGATTGCACACCAGGAATCATGTGTTTGACCTTCAGTTCCTAATGTTCCTTATGACATTACCTTTGGGGTCAGAGGTCATCACAGACTGGTCTGTGGGGTGACGATAATGTCATGCAGTGGGTCAATGATTAAGATAAAGCATGCTTCCCATCAGCTTCTTACCAAGGCTCAATTTGAAAACATTTGATTGTGTGTGTTTTTTTGTTTTGTTTAGCTGTTTGTGTATTTTTAACTTTAGAGGAGCCTGGAGTCATTTGTATTGCTGTCTGTAAAGGGCAAGTTTTTGTTGATGATTAATCTTTCTGTCTTAAATCAGCATACCTTTTCAATTCAGAAATGTAGGGTAACTGGATGATAAAGAATGCTATTACATGATTTTATTTAAAAGCAGACTATATCTTATGTCTTATAATGTAATTTATGCCACAAAATGTCTCTGCGCCACAAAAAATGGCCAACAGATGGCAGCAGTGTGCTGTCCATGGTTTATAGTTAAAGGGCCTCTTTAAAAACTATACATGAGATTATAAAAATGCTCTGTGGTATATGACTTTCAGCTACAGTAACTGCAAGATCTGCAGTTCCTTATGTCCTATTAGTTATGTTAAACTGAACATCTGGATGGCGGTATAACTGTGGTGAGTTTCTTCTATATAAGGATGATAGCGCAAAAATAAAATCCATATTAGTGTTTTAAAGTAAAAAACATAAGCAGATTACTTCTTTCTTTTGTGCATGCCGTTTTTAAGACCTCATAAAATTGAGAAACTATATACAATATTGGTCATTTTAATTCATTTGTCATGCCACAGGACCATTTAATTGAACACAATAAATAAATTAATAATGAAATGGGGCAAAATAATTTAATTTAAATATAATTTATCATTTAATATAAGTATGTTTACAACAATATACACTGTGATATAAAAATATCAACCCTATGTTATTTGTCATTTTCCCCATTATTTTGGAAGTAATTAAAATACTATCCAAGCTTTTAATGGTTTTATAAAAGACTACTAAATGATGGGGAAAAACACATGAGAATCCGTATTTACATAAATCAATTTTATAATTAATATTTATAATCAAACTGTTTTTAATCAGTTGTAAAACGAGAGATCATATTATCATTCATACATTCAGAATGTTTTCATACTCTTATAGAAAATATATAAACATTTCAACATTGCATTTATGATATTTTCATAATAATATATAATTAAGCCATATAAAAGGGACATATTTACATATTCCTCACTCCATGTATTTTAACACATTAAATAAAGAATGAAGTCATTCTTCTAGCAGAGAAACACTTTTATTATTACAGCAATAGTCTCTGTAGGTGAAAGTGACGGAGCTTTTCGGAGGTGTTACAGTACGGCTTGTGTGCCTTGCGAGTCAGTGGGACAATAGGTCATCTGTGCCCCATACAAGAGGGCGGAGACGCCATTGCCAGGGAGACTGAAGCTCCTCACCTGATTGGCTAAATTGGGGTTTTGAATCGTTTACTTTGGACCGACTCTGTTTGTAGGATTTTGTTCTCAATTAAATGTGGAATGCAGAGTTTTTTGGGGGGAGCCTGTGTGTATATGTGCCCTTTCTTTTTATTCATAGGCAAATATAAAGGTCTCTTTAAAGAGGTTTGTGGAGTGAGGGAGAGTGATATCACCTAATCCGAAGTCAGCATGTATGAAACTGCTTTTTTAGCACTTGGATTTAACTCTATAAAAGTGTTTTTTTTGCTATACGCATATACACTACAGCCACTTTATCACACTTTAAATCTTAGAACAACATTCAGGTTTTTGTTGTTGTTGTTGTTGTTGTTGTTGTTGCTCAGAACAGGCTAGAAAACTTTAGAAATGCAGGATAGCTTTGTGTATTATTGAAGTAGAGTTTGTGCGGTTTGAACATAAAATAAGTGCATTTAGCGCAGGGGACATATAAGCTTTAATGAACCTACATTAGAACAAACACACTCCTCCACAACTTTGAAATGTGTCTCTCCAGCCTTCAGACGCAGGGAAAACATAAAAGGCTGACCAATCTTAGACGACACAAAGGCAAGCTTTATTCTGAGCATAAAAATCAGGCTGATCTAAAATAATTAATATGTCCTTGAGAAAAACAAAGGGCCCTCACAAAGCGAGAGAGACGGAGCTATAGAGATAGGAAAGATGGGTGATAATTGTTTTCAAGTCCTAGGCTATCTGTAAATGAGTTTGTTGTGCTGAAAACACTGTGTTTCCTGTCTTTTATTCAGCTTTTTTTTTTTTTTTTTTTCTTTCTATTCCTTGCCTTTGTTTCTTGTCTTCCCAGCTCTCATATTTACTGTCTCCCTGGCTTTCATGAAGCTCCCGCTGTAAATTCTTTTGTGTACCAGGCTTTTAACATCTTTGCCCGGCTATTTATTTCGCCTCTCTGCTTTCACCCCAGACTTTGAATCTGTGCAACAGAAGACATTTTACCTCAGCTTTTATTGGTAATTAGGCGATGTCCTCCGTCACCCCGGTGACCCCTGTGAGATGCATCAGGATCATAGAGTAAACAAGCACAGAAGGGCCTCAGCGCCGCACGCACAGAGATGGGTTGTGCTCGCTGTTTATGTCTCAGTGCAACTATTCTGAAATGAAACAATCTGCAGTATTTTTATTTACAAATTAATAGGCCTATATATATATATATATATATATATATATATATATATATATATATATATATATATATATATATATATATATATATATACACACACACACACACACTCTCAAAAAAAAAAAGAATACAAAATTGCAGTAAAAAGAGTACAAAAGTAGCCATCACTGGGGTGGTACATGGAAAACAATGGTATTGTACCCTAAAGACCAATTGTGTACCTTTAAAGGTACAGTTATACATTTTGTTCCCCAAGGAACCAAATTGTACCTCCACTGTACCTTTTTTTCTGAGAGTGTAATTGATCAAATTAATATATTATATTAATGATTCACTTGACTAATTTTATGTTTCTCATGACCTGTAAAACCCTCTGATATAAAAGTTTATGCTTAAATGGTTCACAGTTTGTTGATAAATCAGAATAGGTTTTGCAAAAGTACAATTTTAATTATTTTAATATATAAATAGGATAGAAAGAAAAACAAGGGCCCAGCATGTGCATTACTTTAATGGATCTCCACTACTACTAATTATAAGTATAATGAAGAAGAAATATGGGTCATACTTTAGATAAGGGTTCAAATCTCACTATTAATCAACTATTACCTGACTTTTGCCTCAATAAACTCCTAATTACTGCTTATTAACAGTTAGTAAGGTAGTAAGTTTAGGTAAGGGATGTAGAATATGTTCATGCAATAAGGCATTAATATGTGCTTTATAAGTACTAATAAACAGCTAATATCACACTGTAAAAAATTGTATGATCAATACGTTTTGACAACATATCTTTTTTAAATTGCTTTAACCCAATTTTGTTTAGTCAGTTTGATGTAATTTAAGGAAACAACTTTTTATTTTTATTTTTTTATACAATGTAGTAATATGCATGCTAATAAGCAACTAGTGGGAATTGCTAAAGTGTTACTGAAATATGTCTTTTATTTGGTCACATTATAACTTCCACACTTACATGATTTATTTCATACTTTCTATAACTTGACTATTCGACTGTATATGACTTGTTCAAACTTAATTTGTAAAGGTCAAAAAAGCCAATGTAGGACAGCTGTAATTGTCACGAATGGAACCTACCACCCATTTGAATAAAGAAGAGTAACAAAACTCCATTAGACCATTACTTTTTTTATATATATATATATATAAATATAACAGTTTTCATCTCCACAGAGCCATAAATAAGTGCTCGCAGCAGTTATGTGGTGTGAAAAGATGGCCAAGCGGTCAAAAGAAAACAGGTGACTGCTTGATAACCTTCCACAAGAGACTGGCACACTTCTATTTTTAAAAATAACCAAGGTTGCTTTGCGGTCAACATTTCAATTGAATCCGAGGCGTCGTCCCAAGTTTTTGTGTCGGGATGTGTTGCAAATCGCTCACAAAACGTTTCAGTGATCCAGGGTTTGCCATTAGTCTCAGTAAGGTCATGTGAGCTCTCATGTGGCCGGTCCTTCAGTTCCCCACCCCCACAATACACTCGTATTCTCCACAAAGTAGACTCAGGGGAACGAGGCTTCCCCAGACGCATCTCCAAACTTCACTCATTCTGTCAGATGAACGCTGGTTATACATAGCCCTATTTGCATTGCTAGTTTCATTAAATCCCGGAGTGTCATTACAGTTCATATTCTTAATTATACCACAAATTTCCCTCAGGGAACTTTGTGGAGGCCACTTCTCCCCACGATCTGTCCATATGGTGTTTAATTAAAAGTTTTCTTAAAGAGTAAATTGCATTCAATTCAATTAAAACTGTAATGTCATAGCCAAATAATGGGCTCAGCCAGTGAGGAGGAAAACGGAATATCATTTCGCAATATTTGCAGCAAAAAAAAGTGCAGATCTTGTTTTTTTCCCCCCTTCTCTTTCTTAAAAAAAAAGAAAAGAAAAAGAAAAGAAAAGAAAAAAATCCCGGAACAAAATATGCAAGAGGCAAATATCACTAAAAACCTCCTACATGTTATCAGGCCTCAGGCACTGCACATTAACATTGCTGGAGCTATTTCTAGATTCCACTCTTGGATTTCATACCATGACAAATGAAGCGTTGGAGTTTGGAATTCCTATTTATCTGCAACGAACAGAGGCACCTCTTTGGGGGAGAAGAATGGAGGGTTTAAGAGCGAGAGACAAAAAAAATCCATTTTGCAGGATAAATAAATAAATAAATAAATAGATTGCGTTGTGTTTTGGAAGGTAAACCGGCGTGATTGCGTCTGGTGAGAGGGCGGCATGGTGCCGATGTCAAAACATTTCTATCGGGCCAGCAATGCCAGACTGTTCTCTATGTACTGAGAGTTTAATAATGTGAGGGCAGATACAGTCCTGAGGGCAGAGTGGGTGACCACAGAACATCTTTAAACGGGGGGAATTACAGATTGTTTTTAAGAACACACGGCTCCAAACAACCATCTGCTGGGACTGAGGTGTCATCCTTTTTTTTTTAATTGCTAAAAACCTCTAAATCGTCATGGAAAGTAGAAGATAAGTTCTCGTCTCCCTCCTCCTCTCATTTCTGAACAGTGGAAGCCCCTGAAGCATAAACAAGGCCCAGTGTATTTCCTCCGTGAGTGGAGGGAAATGGACTGCAGAATGTTGGCTCCGCGTGGACCCGTGCTGACGGACCGCGGCACCACACACGGCACCCCCTCTGCCCACACGGCACACACGGGTCAGGGCCAAAGACAGACCCTCACACACAAGCTGCTGCCACACATCAATGGATTCAAAAGGAATAATCAGTTGCCGGGATAATGTGACCTGCATTATGAATGTTCTACACCGGGCAAGTTATCTCAAAACTTCACAAAGCCATGCAAGGACATGCTCACAAAATCACTACAGTGAAAGTAAAGAAAATTATGTTTGATGCTATTTTTTTATTGTTTAATATAATGCAAAAAAAATCTAGCATTCTGAGTGAAAAGTTGAATTTTATAATGTATATTTGGCTTGTCCCTCTTTTACACTAATGACATCAGCTGCATGAACGACAAGTTTATGTGAAACTTAAAGGGATAGTTCACCCAAAAATGAAAATTCTGTCATCATTTACTCACCTTCAAGTTGTTCTAAACCTGTATGAGTTTCTCTCTTCTGCTGAATGTCGTAACTAAACAGTTGATGGACCCCATTGACTTGCATAGTATTTCTTTTTTTCATATTATAGAAGTCAATGGGGTCCATCAACTGTTCGGTTACCCATATTATTCAAAACATCTTCTTTTTGTTCAGCAGAAGAAATAAACTCGTACAGGTTTGGAACAACAAGAGGGTGAGTAAATGATGACAGAATGTTCATTTTTGGGTGAACTATCCCTTTAATGATCATGTTCTCCAGCATGATTTGAGTACAAGTCACATGATCAACGTCACAAATGCGTTTATTTTATTAGTGACATAGAAATTGTTCAGAATCTGACATTTTGATTCGATTTTGAATCTCAGATTTTCACTGTGGTCTTATGGATAAGAAAATAATATATCCAGAAATGCTTATTCTAATAAATTATTCATTATTGATTTACTTACAGCTAATTAACACCTTCACCGCAGTTGTGGTGTTACGAATCTGGATTTCTAACCCAAAAGATTGCTGGTTCAGCACCAGTTGAGTTGATGCAGGTGTGTGTCACACTATACATAAATGTATAGCTGCTGTAGGTATTGAATATGCGCATAAAGTAAAAGTGACGGTGCGGAACACACATGGGCCTGTTGTGTGACAGAATCCCATCTATGCAGCATCCTGTCCAGATGAACATGCAGTAGCCTATTCCCAACAATGTTCCTGGAGGCATACCAACAGTGCGCATTTTGGATTTCTCCCTTATCTGACTCATCTATTTCTGTTCTTTGAGTCTCTAACTAGCTGGTGAGTTGAATCAGGTGTGTTTGATTAGGAAGAGTTTGAAAATGTGTAGTGTTGGTGTGCATCCAGGAACAGGGTTGGAAAGCACATCCTCCCATATGACCTCATCCTGCAATTTCAAAATGGGAATCAATGACTCTTTGGTTTCTTAAAAAAGTCAGTTGTTCTTAATCTTTGACGACACATGTCCACAACAAAATCCAAAGCTATTTAATGACATTTTCTACCTGATGAAATATTTTAGAGCTTGGAATAACTAGAAGAAAATGTAAATTCATAAAATATATAAAAGTGCCAAGATTTTATTCATTTACATGACTTTTCCAGGTCTTAAAAATCACACATTTAAAATAAGGCTTCCTCATTTATCCATGTTTTCTAAGAGTGGGTTTTTGAGGGGGTGAATTAAATAAGAAATATCTTAATTTATAGTTGTTTCAGCTTATTTTGTCTTAAGTATTTTAGGTCATGAGGCCTTGAAGTTTACCAAGGCCCCGTCCTCCTGGTTGAGAACCACTGATTTAAACTACACTCTCAGAAAAAAAGGTACAAAAGCTGTCACCGGGGAGGTACCTTTTCAAAAGGTACACTTTTGTTACTTTTAGGTTTTAATATGTACACTTTAGGTAGTATGTGTACTTTTAAAGTACCAAATATGTACCCTTTAGGCACAAAACAGCTTTTGTAGGCTATCTTTTTTTCTGAGAGAGCTATCTTCATGATGTATTTCATTTCATAAAAATTCTCACATCTGTTTTGTATATTATTGTAATTTAAACAGTTTATTAATTACAACATTTGGTGGCTAAAACAATTGTTTAATATTTTAGTGTTGCCGATTTTAGTTTTTCATTAATTCTCTTACATATTGTATGTTTGTTGACCATTGTAAAAAGTGATCAGTTGACTTGACTTAAAAAAGTGAGGAAACACGCCTTAAAATTAAGTAAATAAGCTTCACATAAATATTTGTATTAATGTCTATAGAAACTGCTGAGAAATGTTCGCTACAGTAATTTACGTTCCCACTGGACTGATCGTTTCGGTGCTCACCTGACATTCACATTTACCATGTCCATTGCATTCGGTCTTCAGATGTCCTGTTATTTCTTCAGCATACAGAACCAGACAAAATTTAAGGTTCTTATCGAGTCCTCCCTGTTTGTTCCAAACAAATCGGCAGCACTAGCTAAACTAGGCAGCCAAAGGCTCTCGAGATCCCAAGATGTCACCAAACTTCTCATCCCCGTGCATTTTGCATACGAGCGAGAACAGAGAGCTCGCGGGCACTGTGAGGGGGGCGCGCGAGCGGGTGGTGCGCGCAGATGTCTGCGAGCGCGGTCCACCCTTGAACTCCTCCGAAACTCGGAGAGGGACACATTCTTCACTTTTAATTGAGTGTCAAGAGTGGTCCACAGATTAACTCGGCTCCCATCACACAGATAAAGCAATGCTTCATTATTTATTATTGGTATTTACGGAGTGTCATCGCTCCCCACTGGCTGAAGGGATTAGAGTCCGAAAACTAGCGGATTAGCGGGACGCTGAGAACCCTTCCCAAAAAGCTATACGCAAGAACTCGACGTCCACCCCTCGCAAAAACAATCACAGAGAATCTCCACCCCTGATGACATCCCTTTCAACAGCCTCTTAGGGGAAGAAAGTTGAGGAAAGTGTATTTCACAGCGAGCATCAAATGAAGCCGAAGGGAAGATGAATATAATGAGGGAACTGAAGAGAAGTTGAGAAACGGTGAGAACAGTTCCATTAATGGAGAAACATGTCAGTTTCCTTGAGCACTGGGGTTTCAAAAAGTGAAATATGTAAATAAAAATACATTTAAAAACTAAAAACAAATAGCCTATGTCTACCTGAAATAAATAAAAATACAAATTTCTATTTTTTTTTTTAAACCTGAATGAATAAATAAATACACTCAGTTTTTTGCATTATTTTCTGGTTTTATACAATTGTTTTAAATAAATAAAAACATAGGCCACATAAATCACCATTCATCTCTCTCACAATTTTCAAAATTCACTTTTTTCCCCACTTCTACAATAGTTAATGTAAACAAATATTTTAAGAATTGGCCACTGAAAAATACTGATTGTCCACCGATATGAATATTATCCTTCTCAATGTCTATAAGGCCCCATGTTAAAATAAATAACTGTTGCTCTCTCTACTGTTTTGAATCAATCAGTGAGGCATAGCCAAAAGCTTTTTTGCAGTCTTCCTTTTTTTTCCTCATATTTTTTCTCAGGTGATTTTACTTCTAAATTAACGCTGGTGCTTTCAAAACAAAATAAGTCCAACCCACATTAAAATAAATGTGTTATGTGAAAAGAATGTGCTTCATTATACAGTGAAATTGAACTGTTTTGCAAAATTAAAGTCAGTTTCAATCGCTATGTTAATTGATTCGAGAGTGCTGACCTTAGTTTGGAAATTCAGTGGCCCTAAAAGTATTTGGACACTTAAAATGCATGAAATGTCATTGAATTAAAACATAAAAACTAAAATAAAAAAATCAAAGCAAGCGGAATCCACAAGCAAATGATGCTTGAGATTTACTCAGAACTAAATTCACTTAATTGTGAGTATTTAATAGTTATTTTTAACTACTAGAATATTTAAATAATCTTGAACAGTATTAATAAATTGAAACCACACTGTAAAGCCGAATAAGTTGACAAAACTCAAAACATTTGAGGTAATCGGTGATCAATCGGTAATGAAATTTTTTTAAGTTAAAGTCCTTGTAAAGTCTAAATTAAATATGTTTTCTGAGTTTGTCACACCACAAACAAATGTGTTATTAACCACCCAGCCAAATTTGAATCATGAAAAAATCCGGCAAGTAAATAAAAAAGCATATCAAAATCTTGAAAAAATAAGCAGCATTCTTTGCTCTCAAACGCTGGGGGCGTGTCCGCTGTCGGCACCGAAACCACGCCCACTCGCGTGAAAGCTGCCAGAAAACACTCAAGTACAGCTCATGACAGCACCAGATGTCGGCGGGACGGGAGAATGGCCCTTTCTCAAATGGCACCCTAAACCCTCACGGTCTTCCTCTGAGTCCGCACTTTCATGACTGCCGGGTAGAAGTCCTCTGCGTAGCTTGCGAACTTGCGGGCTCAGCTGAAGTGCGCATCGAGGGCACATAGCAGCGGCAAAGGGGGCGCTCACGAGCACCCTTCTTTAAGCTTAAATGACAAATGGGACACCCATACGGTCTTGTGGACTTAACTGACACGCTCACGTAGCGGCCATTGTAAGTCCACAAGAACGAAAGTGCACATGAATCGTGCCATTTGGGACAGGGAGGCCGGTGCGGGAGATAATTGGTTCAGCCCCATTCTGCAGCGGATTATCAGTGAATCCCAGTTGTCTTGTCTTTTGTAAAAAGTTTGTAAAACTATCCGGTGTAAAGTCACTGCAGAGGCGGGTGTTGGTGGTGATCCTCAGCTCTCCATCAAGGTAGCTGTTCACAAAATTAATCCACCTCTACTTGATATCATCGTTTTTGTTTTGTAAGCTGTTTTGTAAATTGTCGAGCGGGTGAACTGAGCCATATGCTCACTGGCTCCAGTGCGTCATCAACGTGTCTTCGAGCCACCGTTTTAGCCCCGCCCCAAAAAATCCTGAACACAGCAATGGTGAAAAACTGTTTAACGGTCTAACTCGCCACAATTTAGTACAGTTCACAGTCTTTGTAACGTGTTTCAGCTATACATTTCTAACATGTATAATGTGTTTAGAAACAAATCTCAGAATTGTCTTTACAGAGACTTTAGGAAATTTAAAGTTTAAGTTAGCTGAACTTGCAGATTTACATTTTGGACTCATGTATTTTAATTGCTCTTAACTTGAAATATCTGAGTAAGCTAATTCATACATATAATTTAATATTATTACATAATCTCAATTTAAATATTTTTAGTAGTGGAAACTTGGCTAGCTTTAACTAGCTAATTCAATAAATGCTACCTTGCTAATTGGAAGCACTATGCTTTGATAGCATTAGCACCGCATAACACTTGCTGAATGAGAACTTCTAACATATCTGTTGTCAAACTAAGCTCATGCTCTACTCGTCACCATGATGGAAACCTCCTAACATAACATAACAACCCAATATAACAGAAACCCTTCTAAACTAGCATAACAAAACATTAAACACTACTAAATTCCAGAATTTTTCTCCATATAATGTACTTCAATTGGAACCAACGGGTTGAAGGTCCAAATCAATGCAGTTTCAAAGGGCTTCGAAGGGCTTCAGAGGGCTCTGCAAGATCCCAACTAAGAAATAGGGTCTTATCTAACGAAAACCATCGGTCAAAAAATAATTATATAAGACTTCGGTGTTCTGCTTTTGCACGAATGTTATATAGGCCTACATATAATTTTTTGTTTAGTTTTAAATGACTGATCATTTCGCTAGATAAGACCCTATTCCTCGGCTGGGATCGCGCAGAGCCCTCTAAAGCCCTTTGAAACTGCATTGATTTGGACCTTCAACCATTGAAGTCCATTATGTGGAGAAAAATCCTGGAATGTTTTCCTCAAAATACTTAATTTCTTTTCAACTGAAGAAAGAAAGACATGAACATCTTGGATGACATGGGGTGAGTAAATTATCAGAATTTTCATTTTTAAGTGAACTAATCCTTTAACATTAATCTTGCACAAAAACATTATATAAATGTCACATGCCTGTCCTGTCTCGTGTGCACTTGTGGTGTTTTGTTATTTTGGGCATGTGCTCTGTCTTTGTCTTGATCCCACCCCCCTTGTTATCTCGTTATTGGTTTCATTTGTCCCACCTGTGTGCCCTCGTTCCCTGCTTGATTTGTCCCCTTTAAATAGTTCCTTTGTGTGTTCAGTCTTGGTCGTATCGTTGCCATGTATGTCCACGTCTTCTGTTTCCCCGTGATTCCTGGTTCCCCCATATTTGGTATGTTTTGAGTTTATGTGTTTTCTGATTATGTGTTTTGCCCCATTGTGGGTTTTGTTTTGTTTTGTGTTTATGTTTTATTTTGGTAAATAGATATTCTTTTCTCTGCACTTGAGTCCTCGCACCAGTTTCCTTGTCTGTGACGTGACAGACAAGGAAACTGGTGCGAGGAGGTGGGACAAATGAAACCAATAACGAGATAACAAGGGGGGTGGGATCAAGACAAAGACAGAGCACATGCCCAAAATAACAAAACACCACAAGTGCACACGAGACAGGACAGGCATGTGACAATATATATGCATTTACTCTCCCTTTTCAATGTCATGGCAAAGCATGCTGGGAAATAGAAATCCGAGCCCGGTTTCAGTTAAATTTAAGTTTGTCTAAATAAAAATAAGTTCATAAAACTCAAAACAATGAAACAATTCAGATTACTTCATGTGTCAGTTAGAGCTCGAAAGAAAAAGAACGTTTGAAATACTCTAAAATAAAATTGAATTTGATTGAACTAATTTGAGTTGGCTCTACTCAAACCAATGAATTATTTTGAGCGTTAGGATTAAACAAAGTTCGTTTCGTGAGATGTTTTACTTGAAATAAATAAATGCCACTTGGTATTTCATTCAGTCTATAAATACGTTGTGGCCACTGTCAAATCAATTAGAAAATAAAATAATTCTTGATATATTTTTCCTTTATAGAATTATTTCGGTGCGTCTTCCCTTGTTTGCCCATTAGTATTTTTATCTCTCCTCTCCCTCCTACAGTCTCCTTCACTCCATCTTTCTCTCAACGTTTCAGCATTTCTCTCACTTTCTCTCTACGGCTGCTCTGTACTGCCAGTTTTGCTGACAGACAGCCATGTTCCGATGGCATCTGCCTGCTGCTCTACAGCTTGTGTGTGTGATCAGCTGTCTCCAGCTTCTCAACTCTTCATCTCCTCTTCTTAGCGGGCCTCTTCTGAGCGCGTGCAGCTTGTGTGCCAGCTCCCAGCCTCCGTTAACTCCTATACCATCTTATGTACTGCCAAAGCAGATTGTGTTTGGAGGGCAAGCAATTAAGGGGTAGAAAAAAAACTATAATGTAATTTTGGCTGCAATATTTACAGAAATGGTAAAGCTTAAGCGCAGAAACATGACAAAGTCAACACCGTGGAGAATAATGATTTAGAGCCCAGATTTAGAGGGAAGGGAGGCTGGCACATTCCTAATTACACAAGGCCAAATGTCAAGCCTGCTTGCTGTCAACGTGTTTCGGTACCGTTTTTTCTCCCGCCGCTTTTTTTTCAAGCAATTTCAGCCATGTTTTATGAATCTCATTATAAGTCATTAAACTCCACTACACATTTCATGGGCTCCTCTCTTCGAGGCCTGGATGAGTTTTTTTTTTTTTCGACGGGTGCCTGCAAGCGCCGTGTCCGTTTAATGGAATGAAGAAGGGCGAGAAATGACCACCATTAATTCACCTCTGCTCAGGGGCACCGAGGCAGAAAACAGCGGTAAATGAATTAAGACACTCCACAACAAGACGTTTAGCCTGGAAGACGTGAAATTTCTCACAGTAATATCACACTCAGAGCGTAATTCAGTGTGTAATATCATCAAGCCCTCATGCTCTCCTCTCGGGAACGATCACCTGGGACCTCGATTACTGAGAGATAATTAAATAAACCTGTGGGGCTTTTTCCTCTCGTAAGAACTAAAACATTCCGCTTTGGTCATACATGCGCTTTCGCTCTCCACCGAAAGGAACTTCTTTCCTGGTATGTGCTCTTCTTTCTTTTCTCTCTGCTTCAGAGTTTATAGGGAATTAGATTCACCTTGCCAGACAGTTGACAACCAGCATGGTCAAGAACCACTTACACAGCTGATTAACATAAAAAGCGACCAATCACAGCTTATTTTGTTTTTATGTTCTGTTTTAAGGCGGGTTTATTAACTAGCAAAGAACAACACAGCAGTAATACAGCAGTCATTATAGCTTAAATTTCCACATAATAGATTTTTAACATTTCAGATTGATAAATTATAGTTATATAGTTTAACATTTAGATCTAAGATATATAACCATTATATATATATATTTACCCCAAAATTCAACATTGAGACAAAATGATAACTGCAAATCCTCCTTTCGCTGCCTGGAGTCCAGATGTTTCTATGAATTGCAGTGATCCATTTGCTTCTCTTTTCTGTAGCTTTCGGCAGTTTGTAAAAATATACCTCAGATTTCTTGTCAAATCTATTTGTAGTCAATCTCAAAGACTGGTGAGGAAAAATAAATGCAAATAATGAAATAATGGTGAAGCAGACACACACACACACACACACACACACACAGAAACACACGTTATTTATAAATTATGTAAAATATTATAAAATAAAATGTTTTGCAAATGTAAAAAATATACACGCATAATCAAATAAATTAAATTAGGGGGGGGGGGGTTCAAAGAATGGTTCAGTAATCTTTGCTCACAGTTGTACAAAATATAACATAAAAATAGAGGTAAATTATTTTTAATATAAGTAAATGTATATTTAAGAATTGAATGGAATTATATATATATATATTAATATATTTGATTTGTTTGAATATATTTATATTCATTAAATCTTTAGCGATTAGAAATTATATCCATCTAAAACTATTAAAGACTAGTTTCATAGACTCTACTGAATTTATAGGTGTGCTAGATAATATCTAGGATTATTTAAGAAGTTTTGATGCCATTAACCTTGAAAACTTTGCAAAACAAGCAAATTCTTCCTCAGAAGTATTCATTGTTAGGCTAGAAATCTGGATGCCCCCTAGAGGCAGCAAATCTAATTCTGGTCAGGCCAATCACATCGTGTATGGAGTCGGTGGGTGGGCTTAACATAACGACGGCAGAGTTGCCGCGGTTCCGTGTGCTACTTGTAAACAAAGAAGCTGGCAAACAGCGATCTTTCGAATCGGCTTTATCCGCGACTCTGGAAGACTTGGAGTTGAGCTTTTCTTTGAGAAATGAACAAAGAATGGCACCTGAAGTCATTCTTAAGAAAGGAAGATATGTTTGGAGTTTTGTCGACCGGATACGGCGAAAGTTTAATCTATCAACTAGCTCCGCTTCACCTTCTGCGCTGCTCTGGTTGGTTGTACCGCTATCCTATTGCGTGCAGAGGGAATTTGAAAGACAACCGTTTATCCCACCCTTTGGATTGAGCCCTGCCAATGGGGAGTTCCCAGACCCAACATCTTGATGTGGGTCTGGCTTGTCAGGCTAATTCATTGTATCAAACCAGAAACTTTGTAATATTTCGTTTCAGGTGGACTAAGACCGCTTGTGTGCTCCTACTCCTGGAAAAGTAAGATCAGACAATTTGAACTGAACTAGTGATTTCAGCCGCACAGGTCAGTCCAGTCCAGCATCCATCAGGCGGTCAGCTGACTGACTGTGGTCTCAGACTAGTTGGGAATAAGCCCTCATCTTCTGTGCTTAAGTGTGTGAGGATATGACAGTTTGTGCGTGTGCACTGCACGTATGTCGTGTGTGTGTGTGACTAGGCCGTGCGGGGGCCTGTGCTTTGGCAGTGGCTGGGTGTTAGCAGCGCTGCAGATGGTGAGCGCTCAGCACTGAAGGTGAGAGGAGTGAAAGTGAGTGTGTATGTCTGTATGTGTGTGTGAGAGAGAGAGAAAGGTTGGCGAGGTGCACGTTGCCAGAGAGAGCAAGGAGGCGTCGGCGGCGCGTGATATTGATGCCGCGCTGTCACCTCGAACCCCGCCGGCACCCTGTGACTTGGCGAGGGGAAAAACCAGGCCTGCGTGGGCGCGAGACACAACGATCCACTCTGTTTGCGTGTGTGTGCGTGCTTGTGTGAGCTTGTGTCAAAGTCACTTTTCACCTGTCTCCTGTGTGCGATTTGCCCCAACAGGGGGAAAACTCTTAAAACAACGCCTTTTATCTAAGCATTGAGCCTTTGCCCGGAAACCTATTTTGAGTACCAATTCACTGTATTAACGTCAGTGAGCAAAAGCAAGAAAAGTCATGGTGCGGAATGATCTCATACTGCGGGAATCTTGTCTGCTTGAGCAATTCACCAAGCATTTGCCTGTCAAAAATGAAGTTTGTCCAGAAGTCGGGATGAAAGACGTTAACAAGTGTAATTTGGCCTTACAGCTGGAGTCAGTCGATGACCTCACCAGGGTGACCGGTCTGCAGGACGGTAAGCACTGTGGGGGACTTGAAAAGAGACAAGAAACGATTGCAGGTATGTGTGATCTCAACTAAGAGTGTGTATTGAAGTTGACTAGCCACCAAGTTACCTGACCTTGAACGCTTGCTTAGGCATCATTTTTTTCAGTCTCTCACATAAGAGGACATTTATGGGTTACATGCACCACATTTGAAACAGACCAGAACAAAAAAAAGAGAGTAAAATAAGAGTGATGGTAGAAAACAGACTTTGGAGTTGAATGTCCTTCAAAATAAGAGGCAATGAAATCTAAAACAAGCCTTGAAAGCCAATCATCGAAGTGCTCAATATTTAGAGGAAAATGACCTTAGAGGCCCCGATATACTCACTGCAAAGTTCTTTTTCTTTCTTAGCTTAGGGGTAAAATGTTCGAAATACCTTTTCAGTAGTAAACTTTTAGCGATGTGGATATGTTTGGAACAGCTCTGCAATTCTGCACTCCAGACAAGTAATGTCACATTTATTTATACAGCACTTTATACAATCGATTGCTTTAATGCTTTACAGTATTAAACAGGAAAAATCAGTGTCAATTTCAATTAGATTTACAACTTCAATTTCTACTATAAAGTAGATCTCCAGTGTGTTCATGTTTTTACTCGCAGACGTCTGTGAACTGGAGGAGATTTCCACATCAAAGAAGGCTGAGCCTCCATGCACACCTATAGAGGGTAAAGTACATCCAGAAAGTATTTACGCTTCACTTTTTCCACATTTTGTTATGCCTTATTCCAAAATGTATTAAATTCATTATTTTTTCCCCTAAATTCTACAAACAATACCCCATAATGACAACATGAAAGAAGTTTTTTTTAAATCTTTGCAAATTTATTATAAAAAAAATAAAAAAAAATCACATGTACATAGGTATTCACAGCCTTTGATCATTACTTTGTTGAAGCACCTTTGGCACCAATAACAGCCTCAAGTCAAAAAGAGTATGATGCTACAAGCTTGGCACACCTATTTTTGGGCAGTTCCTCCCATTCTTCTTTGCAGGACCTTTCAAATATTATAAGGTTGGATGGGGAGCGTCGGTGCACAGCCATTTTCAGATCTCTCTAGAGATGTTCAATCGGGCTCAAGTCTACCGCTTGGCAAACTCCAGGCGGCCTTTTACTGAGGTGTGGCTTCCGTTTGGCCACTCTACCTTACAGACCTGATTGGTGGAGTGCTGCAGTTTTGTTGTTCTTCTGGAAGGTTCTCCTCTCTCCACAGAGAAATGCTGGAGCTCTGTCAGAGTGACATTAGGGCTCTTGGTCACCTCACTGACTAAGGCCCTTCTCCCCCGATTGCTCAGTTTGGCTGGACGGCCAGCTCTAGGAACAGTCCTGGTGGTTCTAAACTTCTTCCATTTACGGATGATGGGGGCCACTGTGCTCATTGGGCCCTTCAATGCTGCAGAAATTCTGTACCCTTCCCCCAGATCTGTGCCTCGATACAATCCTGCCTCGGAGGTCTACTGACAATTGCTTGGACTTCATGGCTTGCATGGTTTGTGCTCTGACATGCATTGTTGACTGTGGGACCTAATATAGACAGGTGTGTGCCTTTCCAAATCATGTCCAATCAACTGAATTTACCACAGGTGTACTCCAATCAAGTTGGAGAAACATCTCAAGGATGATCAGTGGAAACAGGATGCACCTGAGCTAAATTTTTAGTTTCATGGCAAAGGCTGTGAATACTTATGTACAATTTTCGTTTTTTTACTTTTAATAAATTTGCAAAACAAAAATTCACGTTGTCACTATGGGGTAATGTTTGTAGAATTGAGGAAAAAAATAATGAATTTAATCAATTTTGGAATAAGGGTGTAACCTAACAAACTGTGGAAAAAGTGAAGAGCTGTGAATACTTTCTGAATGCACTGTATGCATTGATGTCACTTTCCTGCCGGAAACACACACCCTCAGCTGGACTGAGTGGCAAAAGAGCTGCTGCATGAATGGATTTAATAGGGGAAACTGCAAAAACATGACTAAAACAAACGATTATCAGTTTAAACTAAAGGTTGGACTCAATATAGTGTTCCTTACAACTTACCAAAGATCCAGTGATCCATGGATATTGACATGCAGCCAGGATCGTGTTTCCTGACATTCATCTGTGCCTGATTTCGACGCCGGAAAAATAAATAAATGTGAACACTTTAAATAAATACAATATAGGTAAGTATAAATCTAGGTGATCACTTATATCAATGTTATACAGGTGCTGGTCATATAATTAGAATATCATCAAAAAGTTGATTTATTTCACTAATTCCATTCAAAAAGTGAAACTTGTATATTATATTCATTCATTACACACAGATTGATATATTTCAAATGTTTATTTCTTTTAATTTTGATGATTATAACTGACAACTAAGGAAAATCCCAAATTCAGTATCTCAGAAAATTAGAATATTGTGAAAAGGTTCAATATTGAAGACACCTTGTGCCACACTCTAATCAGCTAATTAACTCAAAACACCTGTAAAGGCCTTTAAATTGTCTCTCAGTCTAGTTATGTAGGCTACCCAATCATGGGAAAGACTGCTGACTTGACAGTTATCCAAAAGACTACCATTGACACCTTGCACAAGGAGGGCAAGACACAAAAGGTCATTGCAAAAGAGGCTGGCTGTTCACAGAGGAAGGAAAATATGTGGTAGAAAAAAGTGTACAAGCAATAGGGATAACCGCACCCTGGAGAGGATTGTGAAACAAAACCCATTCAAAAATGTGGGGGAGATTCACAAAGAGTGGACTGCAGCTGGAGTCAGTGCTTCAAGAACCACTACGTACAGACGTATGCAAGACATGGGTTTCAGCTGTCGCATTACTTGTGTCAAGCCACTCTTGAACAACAGACAGCGTCAGAAGCGGCTCGCCTGTGCTAAAGAAAAAAAGGACTGGACTGCTGCTGAGTGGTCCAAAGTCATGTTCTCTGATGAAAATAAATTTTGCATTTCCTTTGGAAATCAGGGTCCCAGAGTCTGGAGGAAGAGAGGAGAGGCACACAATCCACGTTGCTTGAGGTCCAGTGTAAAGTTTCCACAGTCAGTGATGGTTTGGGGTGCCATGTCATCTGCTGGTGTTGGTCCACTGTGTTTTCTGAGGTCCAAGGTCAACACAGCTGTATACCAGGAAGTTTTAGAGCACTTCATGCTTCCTGCTGCTGACCAACTTTATGGAAATGTAGATTTCATTTTCCAACAGGACTTGGCACCTGCACACAGTGCCAAAGCAACCAGTACCTGGTTTAAGGACCATGGTATCCCTGTTCTTAATTGGCCAGCAAACTCGCCTGACCTTAACCCCATAGAAAATCTATGGGGTACTGTGAAGAGGAAGATGTGATATGCCAGACCCAACAATGCAGAAGAGCTGAAGGCCACTATCAGAGCAACCTGGGCTCTCATAACACCTGAGCAGTGCCACAGACTGATTGACTCCATGCCACGCCGCAATGCTGCAGTAATTCAGGCAAAAGGAGCCCCAACTAATTGTTGAGTGCTGTATACTCACCTAAAGGATTATTAGGAACACCATACTATTACTGTGTTTTACCCCCTTTCGCCTTAAGAACTGCCTTAATTCTACGTGGCATTGATTCAACAAGGTGCTGAAAGCATTCTTTAGAAATGTTGGCCCATATTGATAGGATAGCATCTTGCAGTTGATGGAGATTTGTGGGATGCACATCCAGGGCACGAAGCTCCCGTTCCACCTAGTGTTGTTTTTGGCGGCCTGTTTTAATTTTAGTTTTAGTCTAGTCTTTGTGTCAAGCTGTCATTTTAGTTTTTATTAGTTTTAGTCATAGTCATACTATTTTAGTCTAGTCAAGTTTTAGTCGACTAAAAGTCTGAGCATTTTAGTCTTATTTTAGTCAGAATTATCTATGGCTATTTTCGTCTAGTTTTAGTCGACGAAAACTGATGACATTTTAGTCAAGTTTTAGTCAATGAAAATTGTATTTTAGTCTCTTTTTAGTAATGCAATTCTATTTAACCCAGTCAATATAGTATAAGTACATATTATAGACAAAACCAAAATCTTCTTTTAGCCAAACCCATTTCAAACAATGTTATCTTATTATATTATTGTTACCTTATAGACTCAAGAATACATCCATTCGAGACACGGAAGACGCTCTGATTTGAAGTTACAACATATTTATTTTACCAACTAAACATGTTAGAAGTACACACACATACATTTCAATAAAATAAATAAAAACATTGAGATGTCTCTTAAGGCTCGTGGTGTTTTTTCCTGTGATTTTTGTGGCCACATTTCTCCCCATCTTTTTCCACAACACCCGTTTTATTTTCCACTTCAATGTAATAAAAGTTTTTCCAAATGTCTTAATAAGAATAAATGCATATTTAATTTAATTTAATAATAGGAAAATAATATCCAAATTATTATTTAATTCTTTAAATCTGTTTAAAATTAGACCCACATTATAGTTAAAATGTTTTTCTGTCTTGTATTTTATCTCAAAATAAAGGATGTAATTTTATTCCACATGGAAATGAGCGGAAATAAGTGAATACAGCCTCTTATTCGCTTATGAGGTAATCATAATGCTGCGGTTATTTTAACATCTAATTGCTGCCGTTATAACGGCACATTTCAAATGTTTACGTGCTTTTCTTTCTTTTTTTGAGCGGTGATGAAATATCTTGCTCTTGTAAATACTTGCCAGCATTTCAGTAATACAAGTCTAAATCTTTCAAATGCATCCAAATAACAGCGAAGCACAGCCGCACGGTGCTCTGCAGTGGCCAAAAAGGATATAAACCGTGAATTCTGAAGTTATATATTATTGAAAACTCAGAGATGTGGATTCAGAAGGCACCACACGACCTTGGTGTTTGTCAAACAGTAATTTAGGTCATTCGGCCGGAGATTTTTACACGGGTGGTGGGAGAAAAACACTGATATTCTGGATTAAGACGACAATAAAATCACTGTCTAGCCCCTGTAAATGATAAAGACACCTTACGACCGCTGGACAAATAATTACCGTCCGAATAGGGCTTACGAACCCCGACTGCCCGCCTATCGGTCTCGTTCACTCACCAGAGCTAAATCTTCTAAAACGCCGCGCGAGTGGGGCTTGAAGAGAGTGATGTCACCTGCGTCTGAGCAGTGCGCCCTGATGCAGCCCCTGAATGAGACGCACAAAAATACTGCAAAATAATAATAAAAACGCGACTTTTCGTCTCGTCTCATTTTCGTCAACGAAAATGAAGAGACATTTTAGCATAGTTTTTATTTTGTGAACCACATTTAGTCTCGTTTTTATTCGTCATCGTCACATGACCAGCATTTACGTTGCGTCTCGTCTCGTTTTCGTCACGTTATAAAGGTTCGTTGACGACGATATTTAGTCATACTTTTCGTTGACGAAAACAACACTAGTTCCACCACATCCCAAAGATGCTCTATTGGGTTGAGATCTGGTGACTGTGGGGGCCATTTTAGTACAGTGAACTCATTGTCATGTTCAAGAAACCAATTTGAAATGATTCAAGCTTTGTGACATGGTGCATTATCCTGCTGGAAGTAGCCATCAGAGGATGGGTTCATGGTGGTCATAAAGGTATGGACACGGTCAGAAACAATGCTCAGGTAGGCCGTGGCATTTAAACGACGCCCAATTGGCACTAAGGGGCCTAAAATGTGCCAAGAAAACATCCCCCTCACCATTACACAACCACCACCAGTCTGCACAGTGGTAACAAGGCATGATTGATCCATGTTCTCATTCTGTTTACGCCAAATTCTGACTCTACCATCTGAATGTCTCAACAGAAATCGAGACTCATCAGACCAAGCAACATTTTTCCAGTCTTCAACTGTCCAATTTTGGTGAGCTTGTGCAAATTGTAGCCTCTTTTTCCTATGTGGAGATGATTCCTGCTGTTGTAGCCCATCCGCCTCAAAGTTGTGCGTGTTGTGGCTTCACAAATGCTTTGCTGCATACCTCGGTTGTAACGAGTGGTTATTTCAGTCAAAGTTGCTCTTCTATCAGCTTAAATCAGTCGGCCCATTCTCCTCTAACCTCTAGCATCAACAAGGCATTTTCGCCCACAGGACTGCCGCATACTGGATGTTTTTCCCCTTTCACACCATTCTTTGTAAACCCTAGAAATGGTTTTGCGTGAAAATCCCAGTAACTGAGCAGATTGTGAAATACTCAGACAGGCCCGTCTGGCACCAACCACCATGCCATGCTCAAAATTGTTTAAATCACCTTTCTTTCCCATTCTGACATTCAGTTTGGAGTTCAGGAGATTGTCTTGACCAGGACCACACCCCTAAATGCATTGAAGCAACTGCCATGTGTTTGGTTGATTAGATAATTGCATTAATGAGAAATTGAACAGGTGTTCCTAATAATCCTTTAGGTGAGTGTATATGCTCATACTTTTCATGTTCATACTTTTCAGTTGGCCAAGATTTCTAAAAATCCTTTCTTTGTATTGATCTTAAGTAATATTTAAATTTTCTGAGATACTGAATTTGGGAAATTCCTTAGTTGTCAGTTATAATCATCAAAATTAAAAGAAATAAACATTTGAAATATATCAGTCTGTATGTAATGAATGAATATAATATACAAGTTTCACTTTTTGAACGGAATTAGTGAAATAAATCAACTTTTTGATGATATTCTAATTATATGACCAGCATCTGTATATATCGTCATAGCGTCCAGCCCTAAAATTTGTATAGTTTTTGTTAGGTTTTTTTTTCAAAAGCATAAAATCAGGCAGAATATACGATGGTAATATATATACTTGAAGAGTTGTCAATATATATATAACAATACAATTTATAGGGTATGATTTTATCCCAAAATTCAACATATTGAAACAAAATGATAACTGCAAATCCACCTTTCACCTGGAGTCCAGTTGTTTCTATGAATTGCAGTGATCCATTTGCTTCTCTTTTCTGTAGCTTTCGACAATTTGTAAAAATATACCTCAGATTTCTTGTCAAATCTATTTTTAGTCGATCTCAAAGCTCTTTCCTGTTTTAGATGTTTTTTTTTCCACAGAATTCACGCTGAAAACCAATGCTGCTACTCAGTCTTTTTACCACTCGGTGGGTATAACTGCATTCACTACAAATGACAGTGACGTCATACGCATACCCTCTATAGAGTGGTGAAGGGATGACTTAGGCCCAATCCCAATTCTATTTTATACCCCTTCTCCTACCCCTACCCCTACACCTTCCCCTCCCCCTTCCCCCTGAAACAGAGTGGCAAGACGTAGGGGTGAAACTATTCCCCTAAGAAATGAGACACCACTACTATACCATTAAACGTCATCATAATTCATCATCCACCGTTTCTTTTATTAGTGTCCTGTAACATTTAACCAGTATGAACAGCAATGAAGCATATCTAACAGAAATCAGGTGTGATCACATGTAAAAGATTACTTACTCCCAACGTTGTTTTGCGCTTTATTTGGACTTAAGAAAATGGTGCTCGTTTTCAGTTCGAAACGTACAAGCTTTCGAGTTTCCTAAGACGATACAGAATGATACAGAACATACAAGACTGGAGGAACTGCTTTTCTATCGGGCCAAGCTGTTCTCTTTGCGATTGCCTTGGTAACGCAAGAGTTTACAGACTAAACGTGATGTAAATAGCGACTGCGTTATGAAGGATGACCAGATATTTCTTTGATTGCAGCGTTTTTAGTCGTTTTCGCTAATCGTGTGAACAGGGATTGTTTTGATAACGTTGTCATCTGTACAAAGAAAAAACTTTTGCGTTTTTAGTACATTGTCGTCGTGTAAATATACCCTAATTCGGGTTCTATAATGTTTTTTTTATTTTTTATTTATTTATGAGTAAAATATGGTCTGTGGTAAACATAGCTTGAGGAAACTTGAGCATTTTGTTCTACAATGTAAACTACACACATTCACATCATCTTTGGACTAATGGTTGTTTGTAAGCTGTTTCGAACTCCCCAGACAAAACAAACTTAATTTGGCCTGATTTTGTTAGAAATGACGTCACAACAGTTTGTTCTGTGAGTTCACTTGAAGCATATTGGGGCCTTAAATCAATGTAAACTCACTTGTATTCTTTGCAATATAAAAAAAGACAGAAAGCAAAGCAAATGTACATGTTTGTTGCTGTTATTTTACTTTTTGTTTGGAGCCTATCTGATCAAGTATTATTGTCTGTAGATTGTCATGTCAAATTCTTGCAATTTCAGAAGCCCTCCAAAGACAAAAACTGGCTGAGTTTTGAGTATAATTTTAAAATGATCAGATTAACAATTAAAATGCTACCTGGTATGATGTTCATGGTATTTTAAAGCAAAATTATGTATTTGAAAATATTTTATATCTGTAGCGAGCACAGGAAACTGCCTGAGTGACAGTTACAAAATATTGATGCAGTAGAACAGAGAAAATTCCTAAAACTGTATATCTCCATATTAAATTAACATATTTAAGAATCATCTTGAGCCAAAATAAGATTATTGTTATAATGCTATTATAATGCTCTGTCTGTAATTATAATCCAAAAATAGGTTTTTGTCAAGTGAGCTTATGGGATCGTTTCATTGACCCCTATTGTTCCTAATTAAGCCTGCTAGACTAAGAACACCATAAACCTCATATTAAACAGCTTTAACTTAATTAATTTTGCTCAAACACATCATTTTAATTCATAAACTTTAAACACTTGGATTATTTTCATTGTGGGGACAAAATGGACACTTTGAGAAAAATAATTGTATAGCCCACACTGGTTATTTAGATGGTTCCATGAAGAACCTTTAACACCCATAGAACCTTTCCATTGATAAAAAGGTTCGATAAGGTTCTTTTAAGAACTGCTTACTGAAAGGTTCTTTGGGGAACTCAAAATGGTTCTTCCCTTTTGGAACATGAATTTTTAAAGATTTGTCCAGTTTGATCAGCTGTTCTTTAATTATTCAGGTTGACCAATAAACAATAATCAATTGAAGTGTTTATTTAATAAAACGTGAAGCGGGCTTATGCTGCCTTCACGGAAATGTCCTACTTCCCACTTCTGAGGTCGTGATTACGAGCTTGTTGCATTCATGGAGGACACTATCTTGAAAGCCTATCTAGATATCTGAAATTTCTGTGACATAGCAGGCTTTTTTTTCTGTGTATAAAACATACAATACGCTTCAAATGATTATTCATATATGGAAATATGCACATTACTTCAATGACAAGACAAGGCAATAGCATCAGTCATAGCAGCAATCGTTCTCCCGGCCACAAAGATTAAAGTTTATGGCCCGCTCAAATCGGGAACTTGGTTATCCAAATCATCCCTGAGCTTCCCAGTGGTAAATACGACCGCCGATATTTCGATAGCCTGTGAAGGCAGCACTAAACAGAAAACGTACCTTTTAAATCCTCATCAGACTGGTCATGTTTTTTTTCTGTTTGTGACAAAACATAACATGTTTACGTTTTAATATTTGATTGCATATTCAATTTATGGGAACTCTATTTAGATGTTTATAAGAAAACTTAGATTGAGGTGGGCTTAACAGGGTCACCAAGCATTACTAATAAAATCATTAAAACAGAATCCTTAGAGTTTATTGGCTCAGGTGGAGCATGTGCACTTCTGATAGTCAAGACATGCTCAGCCTACTCTTACACACCTAAGCACGGTGATTGGATACAAGATGAAAAGAAAAAAAAAACCCAACGCCTCCCACACGTCTCTCACTCCGGGTGCAGTGAGGAGTTCTGACAGCGCTTGACACCCGGCTCCACCTCTCTCACACAGGGACGGACGGTGTGGGAAACCCCCACAGGGCTCCAGTGAACACACACAGGCCCTGCGTGTATGACACTAAGCCAGTCAGTGGAAAAGTCTTCACCTATTTAACACAGGCTGGCAGGTGAAGCTAAGCTCTCCACTGCTAACCTGCTAGAGAAGCCAGCCTGCCAGCATGGCCTCCAATCAGGACTGTCAGAATAATAACATGTTTTTCGCTTAGGGGATGCACTCGGTTGCACCCCGATAAACATACACTGTGAGATCTAGACAGTCTGTGCACACATGCAAACATGGACATGCTGAGAGGAAGAATAGGGCCACTGCCCATGATCTGCCTACTACCTATATAGACAGCTGCCTTTAAAGCAGTCATGACTGAAACAAAAGCTCATTAGTGACTGATTAGAAATGCTCTACATTGATGGCAAACTCCACACAACAGAAAAAGAGCGCTCTTGCACTGGAGACTCGACTCGTAATTGAGTTTTATGTTAGCATGTTGCTAAGTAACAGCTTGATACTCTAATAAGTATAACACAACATAGGGTAAAGTAATCTATTTTTAATTACACTGACATTTTTTATTGATGCTTTTTGGAATTATCTTCACTCAAATATGTTAGCACATTACTAAGCTAATGGAACGATACTGAATCATAATAACGAATGCATTTAATCATATGAAAACAGTACAAACAAATATCTGTTAAAAAAAGTCAGTTATATAGTGACCTATTTTGTTGACATTTATTGGTATTGAACGAAATTATCTTGTCTTGCAATCAATTTAGATAGTATGATGTTAGCATGTTGCTAAGCTAACAGCTTGACACAGCATAAAAATGATATTGGCTCTTATTGGATTCGAATTTTTACATTTTTTAGATATAGTCAACTATTTTATTGACGCTTATCAGAAATGCGCAAAATCCTCTCGACAATTGACTTTTAACAGTGTCCGATGTTAGCATGTTCTAAGCTAACAACTGAACAGTAATTAGCATAAAAGGTGTTGGAGAGCCAAATTCATATTACGGAGGTGGAAATTTACAGGAAAACCGCAGACTTGGCAAAACTGAGGGAAGGGGACCAGAGGCCGCTTTTTTAATGGATGTCAATGGAGGAGAGGATTCACTATGCTGAATAAACTGCTTTTGTGGGCAAACAGCTTATTTAATAAATCGACTGCCAATCGGCTAATCCTCTACATGTTTGCCCTTAAACATTTGTTTTGGATGAATCTATTTTTTGGATTTACATCAGAAAAAAGTGCTGTTTCATAAGAGAAGTCACAGACAATTATGTGACTGGAAGGAATCCAGCGTATAGCGTTAGTTCTGGCAGGACACGTTAGTCAAGCTTGCATCAGCTGACTGTCAGATGATCACGTCTACCTATAGGAATACGATGCCTATAACAGCGTGCATATACATTGGGGATCGAAAGTTTGGCCACCCCAGTTAAAAAATTGTATTAATGTGCATAAAGAAGCCAAGAAAAGATGAAAAAATCTCCAAAAGGCATCAAATTACAGATTAAACATTCTTATAATATGTGAAAAAAAGGTAGATTTTATTTCCCCCATTTACACTTTCAAAATAACAGAAAACTAAAAAATGGCGTCTGCAAAAGTTTGGGCACCCTGCAGAGTTAATATAGCCTGGATGCCAGCCGAACTTAGCCCCGCCCACAACATTTTTACTCGGGCAGTTCGGTCTGGACTTGCTCAATAGAGAAGTAATTATGCCCGAACAGAAACTGTTCGGACCAATGAAATTGTCAGGGCGGGCTTTAGACGATGATTGACAGATGATAAACAGTAACGTAATCATCCACGTCATCAAAGAGCGCTTGGGTTGAATTTGTTCTAATCCTAACGGAGAACTTGTTCATATATGCATTCACCTTTACTATTTCTCTCAGAAATGATGATCGTGTTGGTAAGTACTCTGTGTATCCTTAAATACTTTTTTTACAACACCGGCAAAGTTCGTTTACACTCATCTTTTTCTTCTAACGTTAGTCCAGCGTGCGTGCAGACAGGGTTGCCAAGTTTTTACAACAAAACCCGCCCAATTGCTAACGTTCCTCAAAACTAGCCAAAACAAACCCAATAGCTTTCCAAGGGGGTTCTCCGGGAAAAAAAAGGCATTTGGGGGGTAAAATATGTGTTATTTTGGCAGGGCTGGCAGCTAAAATTCACATTCCTGGGTCTGTATACCACATAATTGGGGTCGCTTCAACCCGCGGACTTGGCAACAAAGTGCAGTTGAGTTCTGTTGACATTTGACAACTAACGTTCTGCATCGCTCGGTCGCTCCGCTACTCTGATTGGTTGTAGGTCTATCCAATTGAGGTCTTTCCTGGTTCGGTTGAAACGCCCCATAATCACAGCCCAACGGAGCAGAATCAGACTCATATTTTGACTAGAATTGAGTATGACGACGTCAGACTAGAGTTAATACCTTGTACTGCCCCCTTTGGAAAGCTGAGACCTGACAGTGTCATGGATTGTTCTCAATCATTGTCTGGAAAGACCAGGTGATGTCAATCTCAAAGGTTTTAAATGGCCAGACTCATCTGACTTTGTAAATGAACATATAGACAAGCCTGGTGCATTTTGGAAACAAGTACTGTGGACCGATGAGGTTAAAATTGAAATTTTTGGCTGGAATGAGCAAAGGTACGTTTGGAGAAGAAAGGGCACAGAATTTAATGAAAAGAACCTCTGTCCAACTGTTAAGCATGGGGGTGGATCAATCATGCTTTGGGGTTGTATTGCAGCCAGTAGGACAGGGAACATTTCACGAGTACAAGGAAAAATGAATTCAATAAAATTTCAGCAAATTTTGGACGCTAACTTGATGCCATCTGTGAAAAAACTGAAGTTAAAGAGAGGATGGCTTCTACAAATGGATAATGATCCTAAACACACCTAAAAATCCACGGTGGATTACATCAAGAGGCTTAAACTGAAGGTTTTGCCATGGCCTTCACAATCTTCTGACCTCAACATAATTGAAAATCTATGGATTGACCTTACAAGAGCAGTGTGTGACAGACAGCCCAGAAATCTCAAAGAACTGGAAGACTTTTGTAGGGAAGAATGGGCGAAGATACCTCAAACAAGAATTGAAAGACTCTTGGCTGGCTACAAAAAGCCATTCAAAAAGTGAAACTTGTGTATTATATTCATTCATTACACACAGACTGATATATTTTAAATGTTTATTTCTTTTAATTTTGATGATTATAACAGACAACTAAGGAAAATCCCAAATTCAGTATCTCAGAAAATTAGAATATTACTTAAGACCAATACAAAGAAAGGATTTTTAGAAATCTTGGCCAACTGAAAAGTATGAACATGAAAAGTATGAGCATGTACAGCACTCAATACTTAGTTGGGGCTCCTTTTGCCTGAATTACTGCAGCATTGCGGCGTGGCATGGAGTCGATCAGTCTGTGGCACTGCTCAGGTGTTATGAGAGCTCAGGTTGCTCTGATAGTGGCCTTCAGCTCTTCTGCATTGTTGGGTCTGGCATATCACATCTTCCTCTTCACAGTACCCCATAGATATGGAGTTAAGGTCAGGCGAGTTTGCTGGCCAATTAAGAACAGGGAGACCATGGTCCTTAAACCAGGTACTGGTTGCTTTGGCACTGTGTGCAGGTGCCAAGTCCTGTTGGAAAATGAAATCTACATTTCCATAAAGTTGGTCAGCAGCAGGAAGCATGAAGTGCTCTAAAACTTCCTGGTATACAGCTGTGTTGACCTTGGACCTCAGAAAACACAGTGGACCAACACCAGCAGATGACATGGCACCCCAAACCATCACTGACTGTGGAAACTTTACACTGGACCTCAAGCAACGTGGATTGTGTGCCTCTCCTCTCTTCCTCCAGACTCTGGGACCCTGATTTCCAAAGGAAATGCTAAATTTACTTTCATCAGAGAACATAATGACATTAATGCTATCTGCAATACATCGTGCATCTGTTCTGTTTACCCTTAGGGGGTTTATCACTGCTCTCCCTGCTCTTATCCATGCTAGGCTGCATGGATGCGCAGGGAGTTCTTGCCCAGAACAGAACCATACCACCAATCTAAACTATATGCAAATTGTCTATCACTTTGACGATAGTGATCCTGACAGAATTTGGTTTACGACATTCTCATTCATTTCTATGGTATCCACACATACAGTGATTGACTGTCACACAACTCTGAACGAAATTCAATGATGTCAAGGCTGTAATATGATTGGTTATGAAGGTACATCCATATTGGCCGTTACTCTTACGCTAATCGTAGAGCTTCGGACCCTGCTATCTCCCAATAATAAGACCATCTCTGTCGAAACTTTATTAATCATATAAAAACAAATATTGGATAAAATAGTACTTTTTTTTTTTAAACATATAGACAGTTAACTATTTTGACACGTATTAATCTTGGCTTGCAACTGATTTTAATAGACTTTGCTGCTAGCATGTGGCTAAGCTAACAACTTGATAAAAATATATTGGCTCTTAACGTTTTTGAACAAAAATCATCTCAACAGGCAGTTGATATTAAGCAAAGTCTGATTTTAACATAATCAAACTCAGTAGCATATATTTTTTTTTTAAAAATCACGTAAAATAATCTACATTTAAACGTTTATAATCAACATTTCTCTCTCTTCTTCCACCATCTTAAGTCATTTGGAATAGAATGTAAGTAACTTGGATAAAAGCATCTGCCAGATCCATAAATGTAAGTTACCTTTTGAAACTGCTTTTGCATCTGGAACGCATCTATATTGACTTAAGACACTGCCTAGACAGCTCATTCAATGGATATAGTGCACACAGTTGTGTGCAAACACTACAAAATGTACCAGTTTAGTGTGTCAGGCAAACTTTAAACAAATAAGCTCAGCTCTGCACAAGAAATTACACTAATGCGAGCGGCATGTAATGAATACAGATGTTTCAGCAGCCAGAGACAGTCCTGTGTTGTACGATGAAGGGGAGAGTGTATGCCAAGCACAGAGTACATGCATGGCCCTGAGGTTACAGGCGACTTGGCGAAGGTGTCAGGTACATTCCATACACATACATGCACGCACGCACACACATACACACACACTCACTGCACAGCCGGATAACAAATCTCTGCCGGAAGGAGGTCTGTGAAGCTCCTCGGCTTCCCTAATAACATTTTAGGAGATGCCTAAGCTGGTAAATTAGCGAATCTGGACCGCAGAGATATTATTTATGCTTGTCTGCAGTAGAGAATAAGGAGGCTTGATGGGTAAATTGTGTTTAATTCTTGGAAGGGGCCGTTTTTCTCCACCACAGCATGATACGAGATTAATCCCTTGACAACCTTTGCGACGCACTTAAAATCGCTTGCAAATGTCAGCGATGCAGATTTGCAGTGGGAGAAATGCAGATGGAAGGAGCACTAAGATGGTCCGTCTACACAAATGCAAAACAATCTGATGTGATCTTATGTTCTTATGCATCATGCATCCATACGTATTTTGCATGCAATGCACTTAGAGATGGCAAAAATTAGAAGCATTTGCAGATTTTGGACCCCAATGTACATTCTTGAATATTTAAAAATCAGAAAAATGCACAAAAGTGTTGCTAAATTCTGTTATTTCCATTTTTTGCTGCATGTTTGATTAGTTGGACTCATGTTTCTATACTATGATTTTGTCTGAATTATCAACATTCAGACACTTTAATTTTGAAGACAAGGGCAAGGGTGAATCTCTGCCCTTGTCAAAAACAGTCTCAAACTGCTTTCCATTTGAAACAGGTTGTCAGAAACATGGAAATAATGTTATCCCAACACGGCGGGGGCATTCCTTCGCTTACCCCTGTGTCTTTGGCAAAAGGGGATCCCCAGTGCGCAAGGGTCCTCTGCCACCCCTCCCTCGTGTGTATTCAGCCCCGCAAGCTGTGGCATGCAGGTTGTGTATGTGTGTGAGAGAGAGAGAGACGCCTCTTGGTCCCAAGTCAAAGCCCAGAGCATCTGGATCACTTTCAGGGGACAGAATCTCCGCATGACCTGAGGAACCAGAGACATTCCAACTGTCAACACACATCCATCCTCTCTCCCCTTTCTCTCCATTAATTCTCTCATTCTCTCTTTCCCCCCGCGTATGTTTTTCATCTCGAGCCGCTCCACAGCTGGGAGCTCTGGGGGAGCTGAACACAGACAGTAATTAAACTGTAAACACTTCCGGATATCAGAGGACTTTAAAGGGTCGAAAATCACCAAAACTAACAATCTGAAACAAAAGGCTCTGGCTTCTCTTTGTTTTCTTTCGTTTCTTTGAAAAAAGAAAAGAAGAAAAAAAGACACATTAAAATGTGACAGAGTTCAAGTCCAAAGTAAACACATCCACAAATCAAAGATGTTCTAATGTTGCATTGTAAACCGAGTCTGACCACGGCAATCAAAACAGAAATGACACGGCGGCTGTTTCCACGGAACAAGTAATATCTGATAATTACTGTTATTTGCAATATTTCAGACACACCAATTATGTCTGTCTAGAGATTTTTTTTATGAATTTCTACTCTTAAAAGAGTTGTGGACAGTGTGTTTGAAAGACAGACAGAATTTTAAAATAGTGCTTAGAGCTATTCCCTATTATTTCTTAATGTGTAGTAGACGTTTTTATTTTCAGTTAAGTTAAAAGGTATACACTAAAAAATGATATGATCAATAAGTTATGACAACATGTTTTTTTTTACATTGCTTTAATACATCAAAATAAGTTGAGCAATTTTCTTAATTTTTTTTATACAAGATTCAACTCATTTTTTAATTCAGTTTGTAATTTAAGTTGAAATTACAACATTCAAGTTAATTGTACTTAAAAAATTAAGGCACCAATTTTTTTTTTTTTACAGTGTACATATAAAGAAGTGTAAATATATACACTAATCAGGCATAATATTATGACCACTGACAGGTGAAGTGAATAACACTGATTATCTCTTCATCACGGCACCTGTTAGTGGGTGGGATATATTAGGCAGCAAGTGAACATTTTGTCCTCAAAGTTGATGTGTTAGAAGCATGGGAAAGCGTAAAGATTTGAGCGAGTTTGACAAGAGCATCTCTAAAACTTAAACTCTTGTGGGGTGTTCCTGGTCTGCAGTGGTCAGTATCTATCAAAAGTGGTTCAATTAAGGAACATTGGTGAACTGGCGACAGGGTCATGGGTGGCAAAGGTTCATTGATGCAGGTGGGGAGCGATCAAACAGACAAGCTCAAATTGCTCAAGAAGTTAATGCTGGTTCTGATAGAAAGGTGTCAGAATACACAGTGCATCGCAGTTTGTTGCGTATGGGGCTGCATAGCCGCAGACCAGTCAGGGTGCCCATGCTGACCCCTGAGCATCAGTGAGCATCAGAACTGGACCACGGAGCAATGGAAGAAGTTGGCCTGATGAATCACGTTTTTTTTTACATCACGTGGATGGCCGGGTGCGTGTGTGTCGCTTACCTGGGGAACACATGGCACCAGGATGCACTATGGGAAGAAGGCAAGCCGGCGGAGGCAGTGTGATGCTTTGGGTAATGTTCTGCTGGGAAACCTTGGGTCCTGCCATCCACGTGGATGTTACTTTTACACGTACCACCTACCTAAGCATTGTTGCAGACCATGTACACCCTTTCACGGAAACAGTATTCCCTGGTGGCTGTGGGCTCTTTCAGCAGGATAATGCGCCCTGCCACAAAGCAAAAATGGTTCAGGAATGGTTTGAGGAGCACAACAATGAGTTTGAGGTGATGACTTGGCCTCCAAATTCCCCAGATCTCAACCCATTCGAGCGTCTGAGGGATGTGCAGAACAAAGTCCGATCCCTACAATTAAATATCCAATATCGACCAACACTGATAAATATTTATAAACACAATATAGTTTTAAAATTAATATTGACATGTTATAGATATGCTGTGCCTCTAAAAAATTCAATAGAACCATTTATTTGAATAAATGTAGCATTTCACATGGCAGGACTCTGCTGTCCCTTCTTGTTAACCACCCGAATACACATCATATTTAATGTCCTTTTATATATTCACATTGTACTTTATGGGTTGACAGGAGTGAAATACATTTAACAGAGATTCCTCAGCTTCAAGAGTCTGGCAAACATGACATGATCCTTTCTTCCATATAAGAGCATTCAAACGCTCTCCTTTCCAAATTCTTCAAGTTCATTTAATGTGACCTGTGATCTTTTATCAAAGCTGGAGTCTGGCTCGGCTCCTCGAACACATCTCTCAAATAACACGAGCATTCAGGATGTTCTCATTGCGAACCCATTTCTAGTCAAAACTGGGGGGAAAAATGCGGGTTTGAGTTGTAGTTTCGACACATTCGATATTTATTTAAAAACATCATAATCCATAAGCCTAGGAAACATGCAGAAATACTCTGTCCATGCGAGGATCTGCTTCCTCTGTCCATCCTCTTGAAAAATAAAACTGGGATCTGACTTTTCTCATTTTCATGCTTTATTCACCGAATTCTCTTGAGATATCAAATAATATTCAAGACAAAACCAACATTCGCCACGTCTGTGTGTACTGTGGCTCACTCCCAGGCAGTCAGGCGCAGTTTACAGGCCTGTAGTTTGTGGTGAACAGTGTCCCCTTGCTCCTATTAAAGGACTAACCGCAGGACTAACAGACACCGCAGGATGACCCCACATCTGCTTGACAGGCCCGATCTGTGCGAACAACGCTCATCGCTCAACAATTACACAATCCTGGGATTTATCTGGCCACAGTTAAATCCATGGCCCTCAAAATACTGTGTGTGCTCAATGCACTGTAATCCCCGGACACTGGCGCAAATCCTGACGATCTCGTGGTCTCTGATGTCTTGTCTGACCCTTCTCATCTCGCTCTATCATACTATTCATGGCAAAGGCCACTAATGTGTCCTCATGCAAATAACATTAGCTGGGCTGTAAAAACACCTACCCTTTCATCCCTGATGGACTTATTCTCCACGCCAGATGCTCTAACTTTGAAAGAATCAGTCATTATTGAAGCAGAGGCATGCAACGGTTTTAGATGTTCAAGCCAGCATGAAATCAAAATTGATCCTATTTACTCCCTTAATGCATGTTCCTGGTTTTATTATGAATATTTCATCGGTGCATGTTGTTCCGTAGAAAAAAGGTTTAACTTTGCAATCTTTCATCAAATGTACAAGTTTCTATTTCCGCTTCACTTAAGCCACATAGGCTATTGGATAATTTTAGGCTTCATTATACATCATTTTGCGTTTGATTATAAAGCACAGTTTTCACAATATAAATCAGTTCTGATGGTTAAAATAGTCTTGCCCTACATTTATTTTCTTGTTTAATATCCTGTTTCACATGACAGTACATTATGGATGTAAAATAGATTGTGAAAAGCAATTCACAGGCCCAGAGATGCAAGTGCAAGGGGCAAGTTTTTATTAAAGTACATTTTGCTCTGGCAAAATTAAAGTGTTAACTTCATTTTTTTAATCACAATTACTGAATTTGATTGTGTAACTGTTTCAGCTTTCTAAACACTGGTTGAAAATTCTGAGTTTAATCACAAATAATGTTTGAAAAGTAAGAAATAAAGACCTGCATTTATTGTTTATTTTATTTTTAATTAAAATGTTTCTCTGCAGGTTACTAATAATTGTACTCTAATAACTGTAATTCTAATAATTGTTGGAAAAATATATATGTTTTATTACTTATTAAATAATTAGCTTTGGCTTCAGTGCAAAGACCACATAAAAAACAATTATTGAACCGTGGAAACAACATGATATACATGATTTATATAATGCATACTCATTTTCTCACATATGCTACTGATAGGTCGTTGGGGTCCCTGATTTACTGGAGCATCAGGTCTATGTTTAGAAAACGTATCATTATTAATATTTTAACTATAAAGGACGTGAATCAGGATGCATTTATGTAATAATGAGGCTTTGAGGCTGTAACCCTTTACTTCTGAACGAGGGCACAGCGTATGAAGAAAAGTGAATATTAAACAAATTTCAGCTACAAAGTCAACAGCTGGCAATAGCGGTCACCGCACTGAGGGCATGAGCAATGCTGCCCCAGAACATGCCAGTGGGGCCTCTCTCATTCTGGCAAATCAAAAACAAATATTTGCCAGAAAAAGAAAAAAAAAAACAAACAAACTCAAAAGTCTTCAAGCACAAAGCGAATGGCGACCGGGGCAAATTAAAGATGCGCTCCAGTGCACTGTCAGTGAAAGGGCGAAAACAAGTCTGAGAGGGGGAAGGAGGTGCCTTTCTTCGGCTAGTGTGACCATAGACATAATAAATAAATGTATTTATTATGTCTATGAGTGCGACAATTCCACATCCTGAAGAGGTCAGCAGTGGGCTTTTGGAGTCAAGGGGATGTATGGAGGTACAGGACAGAGCTGCATCAAGGGATCATGGTTTGGTTGGTTAGCAAAAGCCCAGTTATAGCCCCCCCCCCAATTATGGCATATATCTGAGTGAAACGGCTTCCCGAACAAGAAATTCTTTTAGGGCGGGACTTGATTGGATTGTTGTGGTTTTCTATTTCTGTCGTTTGCTGTGTGATTAAAGATTCTAATGGCATGTGAATACATTTTTGGGTTAAAAATGATCCAAAATCAATTTATGAGCAAGTACATAACCAGCCAGTGTTCAATCTCCTTACCGAAGCCCAATTCACAACAGTAAGCTTGTAATAATGCTTTATAATTTGAGTGGTACTGGTAGCTTTCCGCGGGAAATATGAGCATGGCACGCTTGTCTTTGCGTCATTACGTCCCGTCTGTATACATAAAAGAGTCATGGCTGGTAGGCTATCACATGTGAGGATGCTGCAGGTGGAGGATCATTTATAGCCTTTTCTCACAGAGGCTGGAATAATTAAACTAATCCAGAAAGGTCCAAGCGACAATCATCAGTGACAACTGGAGATTCACCCGTAGTCAAAAGCAAAAGTTGAAAAAATTTAAATACATGTAGCCTAATGCTAATACATACTAAATACACAGTCATGCAATGCTGATGCTGTTAACATTAACAATTTGAGAACAAAGTATATAACAATACTAATAATTTGCATGATTTAATGTGATATAAGCTAAGCGATCATTAGATTCAATCACCGTTGGTGGCGCAATTTATTGTAATGTTTTTTTTTCTCAGTTGGTCTGAACAAAAGTGTCAAACATGTTACTCTGATCAAATGACTACTTTAAAGATGTAGAATCTGTGCTTCTGAAGTACAGTATTCACACCAGTGCTGTGAATGAATGACAGCCACACACAAACTCCTCAAAACAGATTCATGATAATTCTGCATATAACTGCAACTGCAGGTTTCAAACAGAGATGGCGACAAAGAGGCAAAACTGAAGGACTGCAGCTTTAAAAATAAAATAAATAAATAAATAAATAAACTATAGGCTTTATATAAGGATGTGCATGGATACATAGTTTATAATACATACTTTATGGAGTCAAAATAATGCTGCATAGATTTGCAAAAGAATAAAGTATTGCAAAAGAAAATAAAGTTTTGCAAACAAAAATAAAGAAAAATAAAGAAAAATAAAGTATTGAGAGAAAAAAATAAGTTTTACGAACAAAAATAAAGATTTGCAAAAGGAAAATAAAGTGGTTTCATTTGCAACGCAACTTTTATTCTGCGTTTCAGTCAAGTATGAATTTGCAATACTGTTTCCCCTTTGCGCTTCACTTTTCTGTGCGTTTCACTTCATGGCACTGTTTTGACATGGGGGGTCTAGTCAAGAAACTGGGGCATGTTCAGCTGACATGTGCTGTGTTCCACTCCAGTTTTAGACACGCACTTGCGAACTTCCCTAAGCACTTCCCCTCGGGGGAATCCCCGCTGCCATTTTGAAGTGCGTTCCACTTCGTGAAGTGGACAAGGGAAGTTTATATGGACAGACCCTTGTTCCCTCGATTTTGACCGAGGGAGCGAGTCTACTTCATATGTACACTTCAGGCCGCTTCATATACCACAGTGCAACACGATTGTGACGTCACCGCATGTCGCGTTTAATTTACCCCATAAACAACTCTATGATATTTTTATTATTTTTAAAAACATTTAAAACAACCCAAATACACATATATACATAAAGAACGCTGCATTAAACAATTTCGTAAAGGAAGTGATCAAGGGCTTAGGACGTTCCAGTTCAGTCCATTGCAAATAGGCTTGTTTGAGATGCGCCTCGCCTCGCCTGAAATATAGGCGAGACTAGGCGGCTGCTGTGAGGGGAGGAGTGAAAAAAGTGCAGGCAAGACGGACAGATCTCTCTTCTCGTAGTGGATAAGAGGCTGCGAGATCAAAGGCGGATATCGCGGGATTCACACTCGTGCGCTTTGTTGCTGATAAACTGGATGTAATTTAAGTTCTGTTACTTTTATATGAAAATAAATATTATGAACAAGACACCCAAAGTTTTTGTTATTTATTTCCATTCAAAGTGTTTATCAATCATTTTTACTTTAATTAGGCCTACATACATGTTTTTATATATATTCTTTTTATAAATATGACAACAATCACATAACCCACAGAGAGATCTCCTTTGTTAGAGAGTTTGGGAATATTCACACATAAAAACATGATAACAGAGTTTTAAAATCAAACATTTAAAAAAAGAACCATACATCACCGTTGTTTAAACCAATAAGCATTAAGCTGTGTCGTCAGCAAGTCGTTTCCCATCATGCTTTTGCTCAGCGCAGTCGGTGGAGAGCAACTGCGCTCGACTGCAGAATCCGACACACGTCAGCATGACATCAGAGCAAGGCGGACCGCCCTCAGACACATTTCTAACCGGCATGCATCTCGCGCTGATCACCGGTGATCGGTTCTGCGCAGATTTCGCTCATCTCAAACAAGCCTATTGTTCCTCCAGTAGTGGGCACTCATGCAACGTAAGCAATGACGTACATCCGAGTGAACGAGATGGAGGGAAGTTAATGAGTGAAGGGCCTAATAAAAATGAACTGGAACGCAGCACTGGTCTCTCTTCCCTCCGTGTGACACCATCTCCTCGAGACGCAGATCAGCACAGATGAAGGCACCACGGCTGAGAGGCATGCGGGTGGATTGTTTCCTTGTACTCACACTTTTACTAGCATTAAAACAGGCATGGTTTTGTTTTGTTATGACTAAATGTGTATTAAAAGCGTTTGCTTAAGTTAGAGATCATGTTAAAGTGGTGGTTATTATTAGCCGCGGACTACTGGCTAACGTGAACTGAAAATAGTCAGCATCTGCTACACGATCGCCCCAGTTTCTTGACTCCAGCCCCCAAGTCAAAACAGTCCCATGAAGTGAAACTCACAGAAAGTCAAGCGCAAAGGGGAAACAGTATCGTGAATTCACACTTGACTGAAACGCAGAATAAAAAAACGTGTTGCAAATGAAAACACCTTATTTTCCTTTTGCAAAACTTATTTTTTTTCTCTCAATAGGCCTACTTTATTTTTCTTTTGCAATTCTTTATTTTTCTTTGCAAAAATGTATTTTCTTTTGCAATACTTTATTATTTTGCAACTCGTTATTTTGACTCCATACTCCATAATGCAATATTCCATAAAAAAAAAAAAAAGAATTGTCCATTTGGATTTCATGGTGACTACAGCAGCATTGGACTTTCTGCAGATTTTGTTTTGCCAGTAGGTGGCGATAATGGACTGAATCACTGAATCACTCACTCAATACGAATTCATGCGAAACAATGATGATTCATGCCACCACTGCATGTTACTCGGAGACGCACGACTTTGATTCTGACCTAATTTTGCGAACTGGCAAAACTGTTGTGGAAAATGTAAGTCACTCAATATTAACTTATTGCTTAATGAGATATAAAAGGAATCACACGATAAAGAGTGCTGTTAGCCTGCATGATGTCGGTGACGGCGCACGAGGCGCTGGCCACTTACATCCGTGCTAATAGTCGGAAAAACAGCACTTTTGCGCGTGTGAAATTGCTTAATATTGCGGGAGTGCTAACTGATATATTTCTCCAGGAATTATAGACCTCATTAAGCTGCAGGTGTTGCTGTCAGGCTGGAGAGGGACTTTGGGAGTCTATGCACGGTGGCAAGATGCGTAAGTAATGCACTACTGAACTAGTGTGAGAAACATTTGTGCATTAGTCATTTCCTTTTCCTAGTGTCCTTTTGTCCAGTTCCTCAAACAATAAAACTTTGCAGCTGAGAAAGCATATGAAGTACTTAAACGGAGACACGGAATACTAAGCCCTTAAAATATGTACTCTTTATTTATTTTTTGAGTGCTAAAGGGTGTGTAACCGAAGAGTAGGCAAGTTTTGGGAGTATTACCACGTGATAATTGCGTGTTTAAAGTCAACATTAAATCAAAATCGACAGTTCTTATTTTTTTTAATTCATGTGCCCAAATAATATTTTATATTTAACCCCCCCCCTCTTTTTTAGTATGCAACAATAAATACAAAACAAGACAAGCCAGTAATGAACAATAATAAACAACAATAATGAGGGTTACAAAACAAAACCACAAAGCATTAAACTAGTTTAAATGTTTTACACCATAACAGAGTCTTACATGCACTAGTTTTTAGAGTTCAAGGAGTTAAGATACATCAAACTCTTTCTTAAAACTAAAAAATAACATTCACATTTGTGAATATAATATTTGGCAAGAAAAAATGGTAAATTAAGTACAAATTTAAAACGAGAAGGGTCTAATTTCAGAGAGTCACAATTTTTTTTTTGGATTATACAGAAGTTTGAAGATTTTAACAAAGTTTGAAAATGAACCCAAAATACTTTGCAATGCACCCAAAAACAAATGATTAATGATGTCTTTTCAAAGTGATGACAAAAGGAGTGCATGGGAATAATGCTATTATTAAATTTAGCAAGTTTATAATTAACTGGGAAGCAATTGTGAATAATTTTAATAGACCTCAACAACTTTTTTTAGCTAAAAATAGCTGAAGAAGCCAGAAATCTTCTCATATTATATCATAAAATGTGTTATTCCAAAAGCTTACACAAGCAGGTAAAGAAATCTGAGCTCTGTTAAGAATTAAGCAAATGTTTTTGAGCTGCTGAGAGGACATTGATCAACAAATAGATTAGGGATGTCAAAAACAGGAGGAGAGCATAAAGGACCTTTAGGGCCAGGTTTGACACAATCAGGAATTGCACCAAAAACTCTCACTCACATGAGATCACAACTATAACAAACAACAATGATCCAATCAATTTCTGATGGACAAAATCGCAAAGCGTTAATGCTGTCATGTGTCTTTCATGCTAAATACATTTTAAATACATGCTCAATAAATTTTTGCATAATGATGCATTTCAGTTAATGGCCAAATATAACTTTATAAAAGATCACAATGTTGTAACAGATTAAATATTTTTCATCAGAATAGATATTGATTATTAATCACTCAAACCCCTTTATCTAATGGTGCATTCAAATCATGTTGGAAAGATCGCAAGAGTTGAATTCACATTAACAACACTACAATGTCGTTAATACGAGTGGGAAGCTCTTGAAAATTGTCCTGTTGTGCTTTTTCACTTTTTCAACTTTAGTTAGTGTGTGTTTAGTGGATTCTAGTGGACTTCAGTTAACAAATAAAAAAAAAGTGAGCATTAGTTCATACTGTATATGAATGATACATTTTATGGCTTTTTTGTGATTGGCCAGTCTGTTTGTGATTATTTTTCAGTTATTTACTGAGTTGAATAAATGACTTTAATATTGAAAGGTGTTAACTGTAATCTTACGTCAAAAAGTATAACGTACAAAGGATTAAATTAATCACAATTAATGAATTAAGTACATTATTAATGTATGACAAAGCCCTAAAACAGAATTTTTTTTTTTTGACAATTAATCGTCAGCCAAATTTTATAATCGTGACATCCCTAAATGTAATGCTAGCCAAAGGATGACAGAAAAAATGTATGCTGTGTTAATTCCGTTAAATGTTTTAAAGTGTTCAACTGAAAATTTTTGACAGTTTCTGCTAATTTCAGTTTGCTAATTTCTGTAATTAATCGCTAACATCAGAGTTATTATTTTTATATTGTAATACTTTCACATTTAATCTCCAAAATAATGAAGAAACAACATAAATACAGTATATTTAAAAAATTTGTTTAATAGCATCTTTTTACTGAGCACTGTGAATGAAGACCAGTGTCACTGATACCAATACTGATGTCTCTATTACTTGGATCTTTATCTTCAAATTTAGCCATTAATTATAGCCATTCAACATTACAGTATAATTGAAAGCTATCGATTTTAACATCTAATAGGCTTTATATAACAACATTTAATTTGTGAACTTAAAACAATCTTCACATAAACCCATTGTAATAAATGTCACATTTAGCTGAGCCTTAGTTTAATATATCAGGGTTCAACACTAAGGTTTTTTTTCCAAGCGCGATGGATCAGATTTTTACCTGCCCTGCTAAAACGCACAAAAAAGTTATTGTTTTCGTTATTTTTGACTCATGTAACCTTGTAAACAGTGCTTTAAGATTTTCAGGTTGGTCTAACAGGTAGGAAATATGCAGACATTTGATAAAGTTATCAAACACTTCACAGTCTTCATTGCAAAAATGATAAATTAAATATAGATTAATCCTTCTTAAAGCTATAAACATTATTCAGTCAAGCAGTGTTCTTTTGATTAATATTAATCTAGGGCTGCAACAACTAGTCGATAAAATCGATAATAATCGATAATGAAAATCATCGACAATGATTCTCATTATCGATTAGTCAGGTCTGCTCTCTGTACGCAAAGCTTCCACCAGTCACGCCAAATTACAGCACTGAATAAACGCATTTCTATGGACAAAATGCATCTAAAAACAGTAAAGTGGAAACGGTGAGCTGCTGCAGGAAAGATACATGATCTAAGTGCCCAGATCATGAGAATTTTTTATTTTAAGCTTCAAGTGAATGCATTAGCGTTTAAAAGGGTCATGAATTGAGAAATCAACTTTTCATTAAGCCTTTGATATATAAAAGTTAATCGTGCTATAAGAATATCCTGTAAGTTTCGGGAACTGAAAACTTCCTTGTTAGTCAAAGAAAAGCTTTTATTGACACCAATCCCAGCAAACGGTCGATCTCAGAATATGCCAACCCTTGACGTCATCGTGTGGTGAAAAGCCGCCTCAAGCCCGCCCACCGACTCGTGGAGCAAAACTGATCGCGTTACCGAGCAATAAACATGCAGAAGATAGCAAGATATTGCGCCGTGACTGGTTGTGGAAGAACACAGACGCTGCATAAGCTTCCTTCGGATTCTAATATTAGGAATGTGTGGTTGAACTTTATTTTTAATGTCGTTCCAGCTCACGTGCACAAGACATTGCACGTTTGTTCGCTTCATTTCACCGTGGAATCATTTGTAAACTAGATACAAGTCGAGACTGGATTTGCAGACATATTGAGATTAAAACACAATGCTGTGCTTTCAATATTGGATCCGACAGGAATGGTGCAACACTTATGTAAGTAAAATGTGTTTTTTTATATGTGATAGTATTGCATTGTTACAGATCGTTTGATATCTACTGATTATGTTGTGGAAGTTTTGAACATGCTGATTTGTCTGCGGTGAAGTTTTGCTGATGCACGTGCTTGGCTTGTGTGTGTGTGTGAGTGTGTGTTAGTTATGTGTGATTTCGCAGATATATCCACCAATCGGGTGGGCCAAGTAATAAAATATAACATTCATATTAATTGTGGGTTGATGAGAGATAAATAATTGTGTTTGTTTGATAAAGACATTTTGCGAGCCCTGTGGGCGGATTACGGTTACTGTTTCTCCACATTGGAAGTTTTCATAACAATTCCCCACATGTAATGACGGGGAGCCGAAACTCATTATTATGCAAAACTGTTATCCAATCAGCAGTGGGCGTTTACTTCCAAGTCTTCAGTGTGGCACGCCCATAAAAACTGAGCGTTCCAGGGGAGAGGCTTAAAACCAGGGTAGAAAATAGCCTATTACTTATTCATTATGATGTTTTTGAATGTAAAAATCATGCAAACGTAATAAGTTGATCTCAGACAACAGTATAAAAAAATAAAAAAAGCCAGTTCATGACACCTTTAACATACCGTCATGCGCTTTGACAGAGGCGTTTGCGTCCTCAGTACAAAACGTAAATTTTTTGCAGGTTATATCCTTATCTGTAAATGTTACTAATTCATGCAGGTATTTCCATTTTGCATGAAAGTGTGTCCTGACAGGCTGTGTTAAACTTCAAACTTCACTGCACGAGCACCGGTGTGGCGAGAGCACGCATGTGCGTCAAACAGACAGAACGCAGTCGAGAGGGAGACATTAATATTCAGCGCAAAAACATTAATTTAGCTGAAATATCTGCTTTAAGATGCAAAATTTAGGTTTAAAAGTGAACATGTAATTCATATATTTTATGAGAGTAGTAACTGTAAAGAGATAACCGCGTGCCGTGTAATTGAATATAAATGTAAGACGTTTCTTGTAGTCTATTCACAGGATAAAGAAATGACTAGAGGTGCTCTGATTGATCGGCAACCGATCTCTATCTGCCGATAATCGCTTTGGGATGATTGATCGCGGTCTCCAAAAAGGCAGATCTAATGAACCGATCTCATGCTGACGACACATAAAACCCGCGCCTGCCGTGAGAGCTAGGGCATGATATGCAGCGACACCGTCTCCTTCTCTTTCCGGCGCGGGTAAAATAATTATAATGCTGAAGGTGAGGTAAAATTCACATTTCTATATTAAATAACTTGCGCAGTCATTTGAAAACTTTCTGTGGAACGTAAGTTCACAAACAGCGCGCATGAATCACAGCGTGCGCGCGCTCTCTCTTTCCCCCAAAATGCTCAAATGGCTTCTCATCATCGCATCTGCACTAAAATCGAGCTGCACAGTTGACACAGGATTTGCCACTTGCACAATCGATGCAGTGTCGCATCGTCACTAAAGTTTATCATTTGCATTTATTTTTAAGTCTTGCCAGTGTTCAAAACGCTCAGTACTCGCGCGCACGGTCTGGAGACACACACACACACACACAGGCCATCTCACAAAAAGCTTGCGAGTACAAATTGCGCTGAAATGGTCAGATACACACAAATGTATGTACTAAATGACCGTCTTGACGAGTGTGCACGTAAACCGCGTCGTGACTCGCGAGTGAACGTTTGTGCAGCTGCATGTAACCATATCCGTGTTCGCTCTTAAAGTGACAGCTGTCGAATAAACTGCAGCTGTCTCTGAGTTTCTCTTTGTCTTGTGTTGTTTGATTAACCTTAATGACACTCACTGCTCTTGAATGACTAACTTTTGCAACCTTAAGTGTAAGGATTAATCTAATTTAATTTATTCAGGGAAGACCAATATTAATTTACATTTGATTTCTTATTAAATGTCTTTAGTATTTCTTACCTCAATACTAATGTTAGACCTACCTGAAAAATTGTTTTTAAAAACAAAAATACACTGCATGATCAAATATTTAGGTGAGATAATTATATACATTTATTATATACATTTATTTGGGAAAGATGGCCTACAGTAGCCTTAAGTTATCTCATTTTCTAAAATAAACACTTGGTGGTTCTTCAAGATCTTGACTCAGTTAATTTAGAGTTAGTTTCATTTCTACAAATGGTGCAAAATCTGCAAGATTATAGATAAAAGATTGCCATTCCCCTGCCATTCTGTGATCGGCAGTGATCGGCAATCGGCAGATCATGATCTTGGTGATCGGTAATCGGTGATCGGCCCCAAAAATGCGCTGATCGGAGCATCTCTAGAAATGACAGTAACAGGTTACTTTGTGTGTGTGTGTTCCTGCAGAACATTCCTGCTAACTGAGTTTGTGTTTTTTTGGTGTTTGTTTTTCTTCAACATCATTTTAATGTAGGGATTTAAACTATCCTTTTGCTTAGTAACTTTTTTTGCACATAATGTATATATACCCGTACGAAAATATCCATTGTTTTAATATAGTAAAACCATGTTTTTTTGATGTATTAATTACCATTTGTATAACCACACAAATACCATAGTTAAACTATGGATTTGAAGCAAAACCATGGTTAATTTGTGGTTACCATGGAATAACTACAATAACCCTGTTATTTATTAATATTTTTTTTCTTTGTTTGCTTGTTTTATTCGTTGTAAAACCATGGTTCATTTTTGTAATGGTAGATTCACTATGTATGTTTTCATAGCACTCAGCTGACAATTTTTTTTTAACAGCATTGGGCACGATGTGGAATATAGAGTTTTTTTTTTATAAAATGTATTCGATTAATCAAATAAATAAATTAGACAGCGCTGCGGTGCTGTCTGAAGTGGCTTTTTGCGCACGTTTCGGGTGTTTGTTCATAGAGAGCCACTTCACAGAACAGTGCACCAGTAAATAGTTATTTTTTTCCGTCTTATCGCACTTTAATGGTTTAATAGAACATGAATGAATGATAGCGTGATCATATATTGTAGCGCAGCCAAAGGATGACAGAAAAAAAGTAAAAAACATTTTTAACACGCTAAACTGAAAAAAGTTATAGCTTGCGCTCGCACGTTAATTTTGTCAGCACTAATTTAGCAGTGATTTCTATTATTTCTTTTCTATTTACACGAAGTAAGCCTGCACAAAATATATTAGCATTTTAATATAAGAATATAATATATAACAATACAATTTACAGTGCCTTCATAAATGAATTAAAAACATAAAAAAAGCTAAATACAAATTTAGTTCTTTATTTTTTTTGAAGTTTAGAGTAGGGTTGGGTACCGTTCACATTATAACTGGTACCTGAAATTCTGTGCTATTATTACCCAACGGTAACTATTTTTGGTACTTTAAGGATGTTTACCTCAATAACTGTAAAGAAACTGTATGTCATTTATAGAAGTGTTATTGACATTATGCTACCTTGGTTGCTGTCTGCCATTGTCTGTGATGTTTGTATACTGTAATATTTACAGTAAATAGTAGGGTACTAGCTACTTATTAATTGAATTCATAAAATCAAAACCTTTTTTTTTTCTTTTCATTTCTATTAAATGTTTTTCTCCCCCCATAAATTCTGTGTTGTGTATTTCTGGTAATGAAATGAAGGCATAAAACATTAATTAAATTAATCTTTTAATCATATGAAATTAAACAAACTTTTTTGTCAAACAACATGCAACAAACAACAAAAATTGTGATTATTACTTAAAGTTTTGATAATAATTTATTATTATTACATTAGTGTTAGTATTATTATTACATTGAGATGCATCTAAATTCTACTGTACAACAGTAATTTATTTGTCAAGTGAAACCAAAAATTATTTTGACGGGTTGCTGTGAAGACCTTTGAGTTTCTATGTGTTTATGATATGACGATAGTTTTTCTCAAATGAAATGGTAAAATGCTCATGAAGTGACTCAGACAGCACGCTGCCGGGATTTGCACTTGCTCTCTCTCCTCTCAGAGCAGCTCTGGAGTTCATGCATTCATGTCCTCATATGAGACGGCAGAGACTGAAAACACACAAGCTTCACGCGCGCTTCAGTGTGTGTGGGAAATGAAACTGCAGGTTTTTGCCATTCATTCACACAGACACGCAGAACATGCATTGTATTGAAATAATCTTTTGTGGTTTAATTTTCACAGACACTAGTCTACATCACCAGATGCATTCTCAGGGACTGAAATTTGGCTCCGATTTATCTAATGTGGATCATTACTGATGTAATTCGGTTAGTGCCCTTAAAAATTACAGAGTTCGGTACCCAACCTTAGTATAGAGTTAAAAACATTGCTGTATTTTTGTGTAGTTAATTAAAAGGTACACCACCATCTTACTCCTCCATCGTACTCGTATATACAAACTTCCTAGGAGGACTTGAATAAACTTCTCTACTTAACTGTTGATCTTGCACGTTTGCCATGATTGTAGCTTTTTAACTCTTTCTATTCATGTTTGTCTGAATCCTCCCCCAAAGAGTTATGCTGCTTTTCTATTAGGGGTGGAATGGTTCAAATTACTCAAGGTTCGGTTTGTATCACGGTTTAAGGGTCATGGTTTTGGTACGGTATGTGAAAAAGTATGTGAACCACTTGCAGAAAATGTGAATCATTTTAACTAAATAAGAGAGATCATACAAAATGCATGTTGTTTTTTTATTTAGTACTGTCCTGAATAAGATATTTTACATTCATTTTTTTTTTAACATATAGTCCACAAGACAAAAAAAAGCTGAATTTATTAAAAAATAACCCTGTTCAAAAGTTTAAGAACCATTAATTCTCAATACTGTGTGTCATTTCCCTGGATGATCCACGGCTGTTTTTTGAGTCTCTTGTTTGTCCTGAGCAGTTAAACTGCCCAAAGTTCTTCAGAAAAATCCTCCAGGTCCTGCAAATTCTTCAGTTTTCCAGCATCTTTTGCATATTTGAACCCTCTCCATCAGGGACTGTATGATTTTGAGAACCATCTTTTCACACTGAGGACAATTGAGGGACTCAAACACAACTATTAAAAAAGGTTCAAATATTCACTGATGCTCTAGAGGGAAACACGATATATATTAAAGGAGCACTCCACTTTTTTTGAAAATAGGCTCATTTTACAAGTCCCCTAGAGTAAAATAGTTGAGTTTTACCGTTTTTGAATCAATCAGCCGATCTTTGTATATCTGGCGGTAGCAATTTTAGCATAGCGTAGCATACATCATTGATTCTAATCAGTCCATTAGCATCTCATTCAAAAAATGACCAAAGACACTTTCAATATTTTTCCTATTTAAAACTTGACTCTTCTACAGTTACATCGTGTGCTAAGACCAACTGAAAATGAAAAGTTGCGATTTTCTACACCTATATGACTAGGAACTACTTTCTCATTCCTGCGTAATAGTCGCGGATTCATCTTTTTGAATGAGATGCTAATGCACTGATCAGAATCAATGATGTATGCTAAGCTATGCTAAAAGTGCTACCGCCAGATGCAAAGATCGGCTGAATGGATTCAAAAACGGTAAAACTCAACTATTTAAATCTAGGGGACTTGTAAAATGAGCCTATTTTCAAAATAAGTGGAGTGTTCCTTTAAGAGCTGGAGGTGAAAACTTTTGAACAGGATGAAGATGTCCAAATTGTTCTTATTTTGTTTTCATTTAGTACTGCCCTTCAGAAGCAACAGAAGATACTTGCATGTTTCCCAGAAGACACATTGAGTACAATTTACCTTGGCTTGATCTTCAAATTCAATAAGTTCCCCCCCCCGGCTCTTAATGCGTTGTGTTTCCAAAAACAAACACCTTACATATTACACTGAAGCAGGTTGCTTCGAAAAAAATCTTCTTTGGCGAAATTACATTTCTTAAATAACCTAAACCAGGGTCGACAACCTATACAGCACACGGAGGAGTAATTGCTGGAACGTGAGCAAAAGCGAGAGATGTTTGTGTTTAATTCAGATAAAGTACATCGCACATACAGATCTACATTGTGAGCTAATCATTCATCATAGAAACACTGCTTGTTTTATTAAGTTAGGAGGTAACACTTTACAATAAGGTTGTATTAGTTAGCATTAGTTATTGCATTAGTTAACATGAACTAACCATGAACAACACCTCTGTTCAGCATTAGTTAATCTTTAACGTTAGTTAATAAAAATACAGCTGGACATGATTTGTTCATGTTAGCACAGTGCATTAACTAATGTTAACAAGATTTTAATAATGTATTAGTAAATGTTGAAATTAACATTAACAAAGATAAATAAATGCTTTATAAGTGCAGTTCATTATTAGTTCATGTTAACTAATGAACCTTATTGTAAAGTGTTGCCAGTTAGGAGCTATAAATATGATTAAAGTGTGAGATTTAAATTACGCAAATCAATGAAAGCACACAGCTCTGAAAGCAGGAGCGCTGCGCATCATGCGCACACAACAGTTACAGCTTGTTCTGCTATTTGTTGCACTTAGCTTAGAGATAGCGATGGAACGGCATGACAATTTCATATCACGATTATAGTGACCCAAATTATCACGATTATCAATATTATCACGGTTATGTTCGAATGAGAGGAAAGTGTTCAAAAAGAACAGATGCACACACTGAAAACATTTCAACAAGTTTTATATTTGAAAATCAACAAACAACAAATAAAATGTGCAGCTCTAAGCACTTTTTTTAAGCAAGATTCTATTTTGTGGGATTTCCTTCCTTATAATGACCGTCGTCAATAGCAACGTATTATAACAGCGCACATCCACCTATCACAACGGATGTGCTCTCACCTTTTCGTTCAAATGCAACTTGTGTCTGTTTTTGGATTTTATTGAAAATGAAATCAGAGGACTTTACTATTAATACTACTATTATTATTACTTTAACTTCTTGTGATCATCTTGTCTGGACGATAGTTTTGTACACTGTACAAAATGGATGTATAAATAGGTAAGATTTAAAACATTAATCTCAATTCAATATGTCCCAGTAATTATTTATGTGGTAAAGAAAATCTGTGCAATAAGTGTACAATGAATATACATTATTATCCCTTAAATGTCACCCTAGTCTTGTCAGAACTTGTTCGTTCGTCTTTGGCTCAAGCGTCAGTTTTAGTATTGAGGTCAAAGTCCACTTGCTTTGCGTTCACAGATTTGAAGTGTTTGCGACTTTATTTTTGCATGTTCTGCAGACAGGGTGACCATCCTTGATTAAGTTACCCTCAGGACTTTTGTAAAAGCCAAAATATGACCACACCTCAGATTTGGTCCTTTTAGAGGGCTGAAACATCTTCCGGCGCTGTCTCCTTCTGCCATTTCTTCTCATTCAAAAAAACAACGTTATGCACTGCGTCTGCGCCAGACTGATGCTGGCTGGACAAGATTTACCGCAAGTTTTCAAAATCGTGATAATCAAACGCGGTTTTAATGATAATTAAATTTTAAACGATATTACTAACAGTCAGTACATTTTATCGTGCTTTATCGTGAAACCGGTAATCGTTCCATCCCTACTTTGAGAACATTTTAATGGTGTATTTCGGAGATATCAAGTATATATAAAGTCCCATTTAACATTTCACATACACATCACAATGACGGTGATGCATGTGCAAACTCCATTCATGCTGTTCAAGTGTTTCAAGTTGCTCGTATCTCTTCGGCTAACATGCAAACTGCCGTAAATGAAAGTTAAATGTTCAGCGTCGCATCCTGAAGCTCAACACACAGTTGTCTTCATTTAAAAATACCCAGACTAAATTAGTTATTGAGGTAAACATCCTTAAAGTACCAAAAATAGTTACCGTTGGGTAATAATAGCACAGAATTTCAGGTACCAGTTATAATGTGAAACAAAATCTAAAACAAAAATCCAGAAAATCACATTGTATGATTTTTAAGTAATTCACTTGCATTTTATTGCATGACATAAGGATTTGATACATCAGAAAAGCAGAACTTAATATTTGGTACAGAAACCTTTGTTTGCAATTACAGAGATCATACGTTTCCTGTAGTTCTTGACCAGGTTTGCACACACTGCAGCAGGGATTTTGGCCCACTCCTCACTACAGACCTTCTCCAGATCCTTCAGGCTTCGGGGCTGTCGCTGGGCAATACGGACTTTCAGCTCCCTCCAAAGATTTTCTATTGGGTTCAGGTCTGGAGCCTGGCTAGGCCACTCCAGGACCTTGAGATGCTTCTTCCGGAGCCACTCCTTAGTTGCCCTGGCTGTGTGTTTCGGAAGATTGTCATGCTGGAAGACCCAGCCACGACCCATCATCAATGCTCTTAGTGAGGGAAGAAGGTTGTTGGCCAAGATCTCGCGATACATGGCCCCACCCATCCTACCCTCAATATAGTGCAGTCGTCCTGTCCCCTTTGCAGAAAAGCATCCCCAAAGAATGAGGTTTCCACCTCCATGCTTCACGGTTGGGATGGTGTTCTGGGGTTGTACTCATCCTTCTTCTTCCTCCAAACACGGCGAGTGGAGTTTAGACCAAAAAGCTCTATTTTTGTCTCATCAGACCACATGACCTTCTCCCATTCCTCCTCTGGGTCATCCAGATGGCCTGGACATGCGCTGGCTTGAGCAGGGGGACCTTGCGTGGGCTACAGGATTTAAAGTCCCTGTAAAGGCAATTCTGAGATTTTTTTCTAAACACATTATAAATGTTAGAAATGTATTGCTGAAACAAATTACAAAGACTGTGAACTATGTAGTACTGAATTCAGAAGTTAGACCGTTAAACAGTTTTTCACCATTGCTGTGTTCAGGATTTTCTGGGCGGGGCTAAAACGGTGGCTCGATGACGCACTGGAGCCACCGAGCCTGGCTCCTCCCCTAACACGATCATAACTAGAGCACATTCGCATCAGTTTGCCCGCTCGATCGCGAGTTACTGTCAGTACTGTTAGTTACTTTAGTCTACAACTTACAAAACGGCTTACAAAACAAACACGATGATCAAGAAGAGGTGGATTAATTTTGTGAACAGCCATCTTGATGGAGAGCTGAGGATCACCACCGACGCCTGCCTCTGAGTCTGCAGTGACAATACACCGCATCGTTTTACAAACTTTCACCGGAGACAACTGGGATTTACTGATAATCCGCTGCAGAACCGACTATCCCCCGCCCCGGCCTAAGTCCTCCCGTCCTGCCGACATCTGGTGCGTCGTGATCATAGACCAGGGGTGTCCAAAGTCCGGCCCGCGGGCCAAATGCGGCCCGGGGATGAATTTCAAACGGCCCGCAGCGTGTCTATTAAAATGTATTATATGTGGCCCGCCACGGATCATTTACAAATCATGCAGTTTCACGATGTCACCGCAAGGTGGCAGTACTAGACTTTAGGCCAGGGAAACAGCGCCCAAAGCGGAACGAAACAGCGCTGCTTGTGCTCTGCGCAACTCGCGAGCTCTGACTCTGAACAAATGTGTTTACCTGCTGACTGTCTCGATCACGCGCCCACTAAACAGCCTTCCGAAGCCCGTGAGAAGTGTTCGAATTCGGCGCTGAGGTCTCCGGTACCGAATCTCTCTGTGATTTGATTTAATTTAAATCCAGTTAAACAGCGCTGACTTAATAAACAACTCTAACGTGCAAATCAGCTGAGCCGATTCAAAATCATTTTCAAACAACAATTCGCATTTCGAATTTATCATGGATTTACTGTGGTAACACCTGTAACCGTGGTAATTTGTCAGAAATGTAGGTTAATATCTAATTTTATTTAATTTGTAATGTAGACATGTATTACATGAGTAATAAAGGCCAAATTGCAGACTATTTTTTGTCATAAACTTGCAGTTTTGTGCATTTGTATTTATATGTCTATAGACTAAATACTATTCTATATATATATATATATATATATATATATATATATATATGTATTACTTTTTGCCTTGTGCGCCCTGTAAAAAATGCTGTCATTTAGTATTTTTGTCCTGTTTCTAGTCTAAATATATCTAAAAATGATATCTAAAAGATGTTACGCGATAAGTTAAATGAGATTAGATATTTTTTCTTGTTTTCTGGAAAACACTATTTAATTGAAGTGAGTTTTTGTTTATAAGCAAATATATCTGCCAATGGGGTAAGAAAAATAATGTTTCTGTTTGGAATCTTTAAGGAAGATTTTGGAAGATTATTTTTCTAATCCATTGGCAGATAATTTAGTTTGTTTCAAGCAAAAACTCAATTCATTTAGATTTTTTCCCCCAGGAATCAAGAAAAAATATGTATTTTTCCTTAATAAAAGCATCTTGATTTAAGAATTATTTGATATTTGGACTGGAAAAAAGACAGAAATACCAAGTCAGAAAAGCATGTTTTGTAGTGTGGTTTTACCTGTGGTGATCTAAATAGAGCACTTATTAAATTTAAATAAGAATAGAGTTCTAACTCCGTAATAATATAAAAATTTCACCCATTAAAACTTTTTGGTTGATGAAAGTTTTACAGATATTGTTAAATATCTATACATTTCCTGTGTCCTATCTCAAGCTACTCTACTGTCAGCTCAAGCTTTTGTCAAATATATATATAAAAATATATATATATATATAATAGAAAAGGGACCGGCCCCCAGGTATGTCCACAACATCAAATCCGGCCCCCTTTAAAAAAAGTTTGGACACCCCTGTCATAGACGGTCGTGATCAGTGAGTGTTGTCTTGTGTTCTACTGCAGCTTTCCCCCAGCGTTTGAGAGCAGAGAATGCTGCTCATTTTTTCAAGTTTTTGATAAGCTATTTTATGTACTTGGCGGATTTTTTAATGATTCAAATTTGGCTGAGTGGTTATTAACACATTTATCTGTGGTGTGAGAAACTCAGAACACATGTTTAGTTTTGACTTTACAGGGACTTTAAATCAATGACGGCGTATTGTGTTACTAATGGTTTTCTTTGAGACTGTGGTCCCGGCTCTCTTCAGGTCATTGACCAGGTCCTGCCGTGTAGTTCTGGGCTGATCCCTCACCTTCCTAATGATCATTGATGCCCCACGAGGTGAGACCTTGCATGGTGCCCCAGACTGAGGGAGATTGACCGTCATCTTGAACTTCTTCCATTTTCTAATAATTGCGCCAACAGTTGTTGCCTTCTCACCAAGCTGCTTGCCTATTGTCCTGTAGCCCATCCCAGCCTTGTGCAGGTCTACAATTTTATCCCTGATGTCCTTACACAGCTCTCTTGTCTTGGCCATTGTGGAGAGGTTGGAGTCTGTTTGATTGAGTGTGTGGACAGGTGTCTTTTATACAGGTAACGAGTTCAAACAGGTGCAGTTAATACAGGTAATGAGTGGAGAACAGGAGGGCTTCTTAAAGAAAAACTAACTAATTCTTACTGGTTGGTAGGTGATCAAATACTTATGTCATGCAATAAAATGCAAATTAATTATTTAAAAATCATACAATGTGATTTTCTGGATTTTTGTTTTAGATTCCATCTCTCACAGTTGAAGTGTACTAATGATAAAAATTACAGACCTCTGCATGCTTTGTAAGTAGGAAAACCTGCAAAATCGGCAGTGTATTAAACTTGTTCTCCCCACTGTATACATTAACCTAACTCTGTCTGTTTTAGATGTTATGTTCAAGAAACCATATAATAGATGCGTCATTAGATTTGAGATGAACCACAGTGCAAGTGCGTGCCGAACCATGGGTGGAGAACCGTATGGTTCGTTTTTTTTATTTTTTATTACCGAGAACCGTTCCACCCCTATTTTCTATTGTTATTTATATAAACATCCGGTAGATGGACATGTTTGTCTGTTGTGCTCAAGTCTTGAGTCTTGAGTCTTTGGCAGCAGCTCACACACGACATCTAAAAATGCGGTGCTCAAGTTAAAAGTAGTTCATCTATACCTCAAACGTGTCTCTATACCTTGCATTTTTAGATTCCTCTGCCTTGCGTCTCATTTTTAAACGCTAAAACGTGTTCTGTGTGAATCACCTCTTATCCAGTGACAATGACAAGAGTGGTATCCAGGACTGCAGTCTTGCTTTTAATCACACATTTGTTTATTCTGATGAGTGGCCGACTGCCCCCCCTTCCTTTGTGCGTTAACATGCAGCGCTGTTCCCGTAAGCTTTTAGAGATTTGTTTATTTGTGTTGCGGCTCGTTTTGCAGCTTGCGAGTGACCCCACCCAGTTTTCACAAGAGCTCCTGACAGCAGGCCTGCTTAGCAGCTCCCCTCTCAATTAACATACTATTAGCATAATATTAGCATGTGTGGATTCGGGTGTTAATGGCTGGAGAAAAATGCTTCAAAAATCAATTTGATAAATTACAAATGGAGGCCAGCGGGTGCAAACGTTCTCCTCACATACCGCTTAGTCAAGCTGTTCTCCGGATAAAGCACAAACACAGTCAAACTGGTGGTACAAAATGTTAAGCGCTGTATCCAGAACTTTTAAAACTGCTGAAATTGTAGTGGTATATTGATCATATTTGTGCTGAAAACGACACGAGAACAAACCGAATCAACAGCACAAAGAGCTTTTCATAACTCTGAGCTTATATAGTTTCGTGTAGCCAGACATTTTTCTTGCAGTATAAGATCTGGTCCCTTTTGTGGCTTAATCTTTTAGCCAAGGAAGAGACTGTCTGACTGAAAGTGAAGTGTCATGTTGGTGTGGAGTTATCTGAAATAGAATACACAAAATAATAAAGCATAATAATAATGCAGCAGTCTTTATTAAAGGGGCCCTATTATGCAATTTTCATATTTACTTTAGTGTGTAATGTTGCCGTTTGCACATGAAGGCCTGCAAAGTTACAAAGCACAACGTCTTGAACTCCCTGAAACGCCTCGATTGTAGTCTTGAGCTTTCTTCTGGGAATATTCCTCATTTAAATAATTCCTGCTCTAAGCATACGCAAGAAAAGGGACAAGGCCTGGTTGAGTTGCATTGGTGTGTTGAAACTTGCGGTTATGGTAAGGGGCGTGATGTTTCAGTGGACCAATCACAACACACCATGCTTTTCGCAAAGAGGGGCTTCATAAACACTGGAACTGGAAGAGAGGTGCTGCAACAATGTAAAATATGTGAAAAAAATAATGTTTTTTGAACATTCAAGCTTTTCTAATAGACCCCAAAAACAAACTCAAGACTTTGAAAAAGAGCCCCTAATCTAATTTAATATAATATAATACATCAATAATGTGCTCTGTTGATATCTATAAATAACATTGTCAAAGTGAAATATATGTTCAATATAATTTGTATGAACTATAATATATAATATATATTATAACTTTGAAGTTATAAGCTGTGCTGCCATGGACTATGGGTGTGCCATCTCAGACTGAGACTCTGAAATGAGACCTGAGATAAGAACTGGCAAATTCACAAAACAAAGAGATGCAAGGCAGACAGACGTCTCTCAAAGACAAAATAATATGATTTCATATGAATGAACGTTGATGGGGGTGGAGTAGGCCAGCTGTTGATGAAGTTACTGAATGAGAACAAACGTAATGTGTCGTCTGTAAGGGGAAATACGTGTCAGAGCTGATTGGACAGCAGCCTTAGGCTGTGCTGTTTTTCTCAATGCCATGCCTGTCTCTCACCTACTGCTAAACTGAAGCAAAACAGCAAAATAAACCATCTACAGCTGTGTTTGCAGGTCTAGCACATCCCAGACCACACACATGCACTGAACTCTCATGCTTTGACAGTCTAGGAAACATAGATTCACTCGAATGAGATGAAGACTCTTTATATCAGTTAATCTTTATATCAGTCTATATCCCTAGCACTTTGCTACGGCACACCCTGGTTTCTGCACCGACTTTCAGCATGTTTCAACATTTGACATTTACGTTTTACATGCCATGAGGAAGTCACAAACTACGCAAAGTCCAATTAGAGCGGTCAGACTGAAACAAATTTCCAGAAATGCGAATAGGATTCCACCATGTATGAATGTAGCTCGAAACGGATTTGTAAAAATTGCATTTCATGTGAATTTTTTTTTTTTTTTTTGACATTCACACTTGCTAAATCTGATGGGATATGCAAAAAAATCGGACAGTTTGACAGTCTTTTGGGAAGTCGACATGTTCTGCAGTTTAACACATTATGTATAAAATGATTTTAAACAGCACTTTGATAAATCTTTTATAATTATAATGCATGTATAAAATTAAACTTTTATATTTCATATCATATGGCACTTTAATCTTTTTTAAAAAGCGTTTAAAATTATGAAAATCCGTAAAAAAGGGTGAACAGTTACAGAACCTAAATTTCTTACTCTTATAACTTTGGGTTAAGTAAGATTTATATATATATATATATATATATATGATAATAATACATTAAGTTTTATTCAGAAAGGATGCATTAAAATTGATAAAAAATGACAGTAAAGATCAAAATATTTCTATTTTCAAATAAATGCATTTTTTTCAAAGAATTCCACAAAAATATTAAACAGCACAACTGTTTTTGATAACATTGATAATAATAAGAATGCTGAGCATAAGAGACTTCTACAAAAACATAAATTGTATCGTTCCCAAACTTTTGAACGGTAATGTCATTTTAGTTTATTTGTTTCGGTTTTTGTCATATTTTAGTGGGTAGGTAAAGTTCTAAGTGTCGGGTGGTTGGTGATTTTGTTTGGTTAGGCTTATATTTAGTGCTTAACCTGTTGTCTAACATTTGCTCTGGTGGCTCATGTGTATTTGGCCCCTGTGATGTTGAATGGCATGCGTGTTAACATTTCGCCTTTGTAGTGCAAGTGCAGATGCGTTTGGCTTTGGTCGCGCTAAGGTGTCGAGTGTGTACACATTTGTCTGTCGTCGGTAATGTGTGTGTGATTGCGTGTGTTGGAGTTCTGAGTACTCTCTAATCCCCCCCTCTTCATGAATACATTAGCAGAGTGTCTTAAACTCAGCTTAGCTGGCGGCTCTGGAGGCACATCACATCCTATTACCTACTTTAAATCATTAATGTGACATCGTTTTCACTCAATCTCCAAACACCCACGCTTCAAATCTGCACATTTCACTGAGCTGTCGCAGAAGCTCTCTGGAACTCACAGACACACACAGACATATGCATCATGTATGCAGACATGGTAACTGTAAAAATACATAAGCTAGCATGAGCTTACAAACATGTAAAAACAGTAAATACACACTCTGAATTATGCAAATGGCTTCCCTCAGATGATGTTGTTGCCTCGTGAAAGCATCTTGCCCTCTTTTTTTTGTTCGACACTCAGCAGAGACGGCGATATAGACAGCAGGAAAGACAACTCAACGAATCAGATGTTCCTTTTCTGTACTTCGCCTCATACTGAGCAGAGACGGGCACACACTCTTACAAAACACTCTATTCAATATTAGCTACAGGCAAAAAATCAAATATTTACAGTGCCAGGAGCTACGCTACTTCACTTAAAGACTTAAAGACTCAATTTTCCAGCCCACTTTCCACTGTGTTTATACGAAAATTTTGAGTACTTAACTCCCTCTCAGACAAACACTCAAGACAGCGGCACAGACCCACCAGAGAGGAAACGCATTACAGGGCCAGAAAAGACAAGAGCTCTGAACCCAACAGCTTTTACAAAAGCATTAACACAACTATCACATTTCATTACATAAAGTTTGTGATTTTCCAAAGATAACCTTACCTTCACCCATTTTGCTTTCAGTCGTTTCCATTCCGCCATGCTTGTTGTGGTTAATTAGATCAGTCATTTCATTGGATGCAAGATCCATTGTGCTCTCTACATCTGGCCTTCTGATTGGTGGTAAAATTGGGTGCACTGCTTTTGAATAACATACTATAAGTGCCTAGTAAAACTACTACTAAAAGCGAAGTGTGACTTTTTAAGCAGCCTTGATTTTGGAAGCATTTCATTTATTTTCTCCAGAGGCATTTCAGACATTTCGCTTGAGTGTTATAAGCCTTGAAACCAAGTCAAATAGTCACAACATTATAAGCATTTATTTGAAGCAGAAAAGTATTTTAAAATGGGGGAAAAAAAGACTGAAGTACAAGACTGTTTCCTTTTTTGTAAGGGAGTGAATTTTGAAGTGACAATCGAATCAGAAAGGATGGTACAACATAAAAATAAAAAGCATGTTGGAAAAGGTTCAAGACTCAATAATGCCATTATAATCATAATGTTTTTTTTACCCATTGTGGGTAATGTAGTGAAAACAAATGTGTTTTTGTGTAGAAAATGAATGCGATTTTTACCTCAAATCCTACAGTTACGCTCCTTTGAGGACAACACCGGGACCTTGTTATTTTGACTAAAATCTAATCCAGACATACTCCATCCGCATAAAAGTGGTATTTTTATTGCTCTGGATGCTGTAATTGTATGATAACACTGGGAATTTTTTTTGATTTGTGTCACAAATATTATTTCTAATTGAAGTGAGTGGTTTAGAAAGTCTGGTATGAAAATATTTTCTAACGATGAAACATCTTTGACCACCTACTGAGGGAGAGTGATCAAGACAAACCCTTATGATTTGTTAACAATACGGTGTAATTCATGAACACTCTTCTACAAATATTTGTAATCTCAGCAGGTGTCCTACTGTCCAGTGTGACGTACGTCATTCCAGACTCAATATAGTGACGGGAATTCCCTTTGTTTGGCCCAAAAAATCTTGGGATCGCTTTATAGGTTGGCACATGAGAGTAGACGGATAGTATTTAGTGTGCGCTGCAGTGTGGTGTTTTTTTGGCAGTTCTGGACTGTCATCTAACAGCGCTAGAGTTTAATTATGGAGTTGGTGAGTTGCAGTAGGGCAGAAAAAGAAGCCACAGACACACAGTAGAGATACAGAACACGTTGCTGTTTTTATTTGAGCCTTGACTGGCAGTAATACTGAAAAACGTCAACTTAGAACAGATGGTGGTAACCCACGGCTTGCTTTTTTTTTCTTTTTTCCATAAGAGTACAGTAACTCTTGCTTTTATTGTGGCATGAATAACATCAATAAAAGAGAGAAAGAAATATACAACTTATATTACACTGTGTTATGAACAAAATATAAATCTATAACTCTATGCTATATTTACATAATTATCTTTCTTGATTTTCAAGTTGAAATGGTAAGTTTCTAAGTACTTTTTGTTTGTTGTCATTTAACATTGTTTTGAGCTCCACACATGACTTTGATTGTCTTATCAATTATTGTTCATAATACAGGCCATCGTCAGAGTACGTGTTCAAAAAGACCATGAGGTTACCATGCCGACAAATAATGAGTTGACAGAACGTGACTTTGTATGTTAAACCAGCCAGTCCTTCCTCCAGCATACGCGTGCCTATCGATTGATATGATTGTGGGAATTACTTACAAGTGAAAGCATGGTCACACCAGATGGTGGCTATTCTGTGATTGTGACGTCACTATAGTGAGCTTGATTGACAGAGGGTGACACAGTGTGGAGCTAAAACAATCTAATATGGCCATTCAATGGAGCTTCACTGGAATCAGACATTCTGATCACCATTTTAGAAGTCATGCCTTAAAAGGAATAGTCACCTGCCACCACGTCTTTTGTGAAACACAAAAGATGTTTAGCAGAATGTCCAAGCTGCTCTTTAGCATACGATGAACTGAATGAAAAAAAAAGATTTTAAGTGAATGACTTTTCTTTTATAGTACAGTTTTATGTACCACATTAATGGTGCTTTTTTTTCTGCTTTTCAGAGCCCCTGGTCCCCATCCACTCTCATTGTATGGAAGAGAGCAGCTCGGAGCATCTGCTAAACGTCGTCTATTGTGTTCTACAGAAGAAGGTAAGTCAATTTTACTTTTGGGGTGAACTATCCTTTTAAGGGTTAGATGTTGTGTACTGTAACCCTGCACTGCAATTTGACACAATAGGTAAACAAATGTATTCATCTAAACCAATGATGTTCCAATGAAACATAAGGGAAAGGATGACAAATATCAGTAAACAAGATCCACACCGCTTTTTCTGTTCAATAACAATTGGGGTATAATATAGCTGTTTTCTTTATCTTCAGTAAAAGTAAAAGAGAATTAACAGATAGGAAACTTCACATTATACATAAACCATTACAAATAAAAAATATCATGTTCTTCTTATGTTTGTCTCCGAGTGTACAGAGTCCTAGTGCTTTAAGAAATGTGTTTGGAGTTCATGAATGATGCACGGAGGAGAAAAAGAAAATGGAAAAAAAGAGAAATGTCTCTTTTCCTTCATATCAGCAGTTCACCGTGACCACTTTCTCAGAGATATACCAGCGTCAGAACAGGCTTAATTCAACAAAAAAACGAGAACAAATAAAAAAAGGAAAACAAAAAAACAGAATATTGAACATAATAATTAGATCTAAATACCTACCCAGCTAAATATAATGCTTTATCAAGAGCAGTTTCCATACGATCATAAAAAAAAATCCAACTGGAGGAAAATAATAAATTATACTGTACATAACTTACTAAACTTAGGAAATGCTGCCTATTCTTATAATTATTGTTAATAATATTATTACACTAGAGGCAGTTTTAATGAAAATAAAATACAGTATTTGCAAATACAAACTAAAACATTGACATGCAGAGTCTGAAACGGCTCCTCCCAACCTCGACAGCAGAGTGACGTTGACATGGAGGCAGAACATAAATACAGACAACAGACAGGACTGGACCTCATCGAACCGAACCGAATAAACTAAACAAAACGCGATCGGTCATCACTTGGCTAGCGCTGCAGGCGTCAGAGTACCTTTAACATTTTTCGTCAAAAAAAATCTCAAGTAGGCCAGAAAAGTCTGTTTTTAGTTACATGTGTGCAATCGGGATATATATATATATTTTGATATGTGTTGCGAGTTGACAGCTTTTGGGTAGAAAAAAACGATTATATATGAATGGTTGGAGTCTGGCTGCTGTTCACCTAACAGCTTGTGCCTCTCTCTCATCCAGCTGCCCGCTTATGCCCACACCAGGCCAGAGAGAGGCTGGCAGAGTAGTTACAGTTAGGGCAGCCGTCAATCAGACGCTGTCGCCGTGCCAAAAGCAGCCACACAGGTGCAGTAAGATGGAGTGGGTCAGTCAGAGCCACACAGAGACTGGATGACTGATGACACGGCTCGGAGACTCCTCTGCACTGATAAACGGACTGATAGATGGAAAAAAGTGTGGGAAATAAAGAGAAGCGAGAGACGACACAAACCCCTGCGGAGGAGGAGAGATGCGAGATATATTAAGGGCCGCTGATTGAAACGTACACTCGTGCTTGTCTTGTGCGGAGAGCCCTGGTTTCTCTCAGAGCTGTTCTTTGAAAACAGAGTGCTGAGCACTGGGGCTTGTGGGAACTCTATTCTCCTCCTTCAATACGCCATTCAGACACAGACTCTTCTCTAGAGAGCTGTTCTCTCCGCATCTCCTCTTTTTCCTTTTGGAATGAGGCGCAATGTTCCCTGCATCCAGTTATGACAAAAACAGGTTGTTCAGGGGAATCAATGAGAATGACAGGAAAGAAAGAATGAGGAAAAAGCAAACAAACAAATGAACAATCGATCAAAGAATGAGAAACGCAGTGCTATTATTAAACGTTCGGTTTCCTTCCGTACGGATCTGGCAGCTAGCATGAATCGTATGTATTGAATATTATACTTTTTTTTTTGTTAATGTTCACATGACCAGCACATCAACTGTCTACATGTAATTAAAATTAACTTAACCTCGAACAAAAGGCGCATTCATCCACACACACACACACACACAAACATAAAGAAATGTGCACGCGTACAATAATTCTGCTGGAGGCGTCACTCTCCATGATGACCATCGCCATGTCAGCTGTTCACCAAACACAGAGTTTGTGCTATCTTAAAGTTTGTCTCCACACCTGAGAGAGACGTCAACATCCAAAGTTCCCACAGAAGAGGAGAACGGAACAGTAAAAGCGTGTCAAGAGGAAAAGATGTGAGGAAGGAGGGATTGTCTCATCCAGCGGTGTCCAAACTCCTGAGTGAAGGGACGCGAACCCTCTCTTCCCATCCTTTCGTCCAAAAGAAAAGACATCTTTGAGTGAGAGCACATGGGCGTGAGGATGATAGAAAGAGATTGAGCTAATAGCACGCCGAAGAGAAAAAACAAAAATAGGAAATGTTTGTCATTTTACTCCTGTCAGGTGCTTTACGGTGAAGAGGAAAATAAATGTCTTTTTTCTCTATTAAAACTGTAGCACAAAAACAACAAAATCACATTCACAAGCCACTTGTTGGCACTGTGTACCTGAGTGAGAATATTTTAGAACCAAGAAAAAAAAGCGGTTTAAAAGTGTCTCTTTAGAAACAAACAGGTCCACCATTTTAAAGTGTCTATGACGGGTCGACTGACAGGTCCTTAGTAATAAATGTCTTGATAACAAACCGGTCAAGGGTCATTTTTCCTATGTAGTCATAGCTTACTCGTGATTCAATAAGAACTTGCCGCGGTACGTTCGCTCAGCGGGAGTCAGGGCAAGTGTTACACTTCATTCACAAGACCCTCCTTTTCATGTAACAGTCACTTTGATTGACAGGTCCTGTGCTTTGCTGTGGATATCAGGCTTGGCTCTGCAGAAGTCCTGATTGGACGGTGTATGGGGGCAGAATGAAGTTTGCTTGCGTGAGATGCCAAGTGACAGGTGGGATGGCTGTGATTGGCAGGTTTACTGAGTGATGTGATTCTCACTGTCACTGCCATAGTCTCCGTCGTCGTCTTCGTAGTCAAAGTCGTCGTAGGCGTCGCCGTTGCCGTCATCCATCCGGAGATCCTCCTCCTTCACACGAGGACCCTCCCCTTTGTGTGTGAGGTATGAGGGCTGGCTGGTGGGCGGGACTGGTTCAGGGCTACTTGACATGCTCGAGTGCTCAGAGGGCAACTGTGGAGAGGGCATTCCCGCCATAGAGAGCGCACCCGGGTACACGACGCCCGCTGAGGACAAGGGCAACTGGGTCTGCTGCCTGTAGTACAATAAAAAACACAATATGTTAGCGGGGGCCTGGGTGAAAACAGTCAGATTGTGGTATGCATGTACTTGGATAGGGAAATAGTGAAAAATGGAGGGGTTGAAAAATGAGAGAGTTTGGTGATGTCAGCCAAAAGAAAAGGCGTTTCATAGACATATTCCTTTGGAATAATGTGAATTCACTGATGAATCCCTTATAGTTAAGCCGTGTTTCCACCGCAGGAACTTTCCCCAGGAACGTTGGGGTGGTACTCGGTGCGTTTCGACGGAACTGGTTTAAATGAAGTTCTGGGTAAAATTGTCCCCCTCAAAACGGCCCTGCTCCCGAGGTAGTACTTTTGAAAAGTTCAGAAACTTTCGGGGGTGGGACTTGGGCGCTGAACATGCTGATTGGTTGAGTTCACGCAGCATTTTATTTCAACTTAAAAGTCTGTTGCGGTGCATGCAGTGAGAGTTGTTTGCTATTCGAATCAACAATGGAGTTTAAAAAATACGACAGATGAACCGACGACGAGGTTCAGGCTTTATTACATTTATTTGCGGGGAAACGAAATCCAGTGGGCAGTCCTGCGTCACCGAACTAATCTTCACAGTACTTTAGACCGCGATGGAAATTAAGATAGCAGCAGGTCTTAGGGCTGGGCGATATGGCTGAAAACTGTATCACGATATAAGTGTTTCATATCGGTCGATATCGATAATTATTGATATTTTTATGACCTATTTAAAATAAGGACCAGGAGAATTTTTTTTTGCATCTAAACATTTTTATTTAAAACTTAACCTTCCTCTGATTATAATCCCAGTTATAAAGGCAGAAATCCCAACACAACCATGGAAAACACCTAAATAATTAAAATATAAATACAAGTCTAAAATTACAATGAACACTAAACAATGATCTCTTAACATTAAGGTGCAGTGCCTCCGTTATTTCTTTGTTTCTTTTAAAACTGTTACTGTTTAGATGCTTTGACATAAGGCACTGATTCAGAGTACCTCTCCATGTAGTTTCAAAGGCTGAATCCGAAATCGCCTCCTATACCCTTAAATAGGGCATTATTTGAAGGGGCAGCCATTTGTAGTGGTATCCCCAACACCTCCCCAAATGAACGAGGCACGCGCTGTCAGCGGAGGACGGATGAACCAGACGAAAGGATAAACAAGACTGGTAAAACAAGTTTGTGGTATTACCAGTCTTGGTGGGGATGATAGTCTTGGGGATGACAGTCTTGCAGACGACATTGGTCTGACTACGGTCAGACTTATATAATCCAAAAAACTGCCATACTGGCGAGCTGACTTGTTTTCTTGTTTTGTCAACATTTCCTCGCTCGCTGCGGCACTCATTTTCCACTTATCACTCCACGCCGGTTTTGTTTACTGAAGAATGAATCCAACACGAGACAACAATATGGCGCAACCAAACATGATACAGTTACATGATTGGCTGTTAGCCTGTCACTCCCTACGTTGCTTGGTTACTAGAGAGTGGGTGCCTATGTTCATGCAACCAAACTTGCTTCGCAACCTCTGGTTTCTTCCGACGAAGAAAAAAAAATTTGTTTTAAAAGTTTTATCGAATGGATTTTTTATTGATATCGATTATGCGTCTATCGCGATACATATCGTTATCGTTTTATCGCCCAGCCCTAGCAGGTCTAAGGGGAAAAAAAGTTCCTGGGACAAAGTGTTCCGGGTAATTTCAGTGGAAACGGGGCTTTAGATCAGGAATGTGTTACAAAATTGATCAGGGTCAATTTGATTTAAAATAATACATTAGTAAAAGTTATTTAATGAGACTCACCCTACGGTGAAGTACTGGCGCATCTCCTGTCTGCGGTTTCGCATGATGGCCTTATATTCACCAATTCGCAATTTTTTTCCATCCACCAGGCAGGTGCGTTTGGGCCGTGGTTTGTATTTGTAGTCTGGGTATTTCTCTAGGTGCTGCTTACTAAGACGGGCCTGTTCTTCATAGTATGGCTGCTTTTCCAGGTTGGTCATGGCCTTCCAACGAGAACCTGCAAAAACAAGGTGTTTAGAGAATAAACAAGGTGTTTAGAGAACCTCACATGCATGCACACTTATGCTTCAGACAGAAAGGCAGGGATTGCTGCTACGTAAACATTTAGAAGGACATGTTTTGGCTGTTGCATTTTTGATATTACCAATGCAAATGTGCCCTAAAAAAATGTGCTAGAGCAGAGTCAGGTCAACTCAAACACAGTCTAATTATACAGGGCATCTTTAAGATGGAGTAGTTGACTAATCATTCAGGCAACCCAGTGACTATTCGATTTTTAAAAGATGTAATTTTGCACATCTCTAATACATTCACACTTCAGTATGGTTTTTAACTGCCTATCGTTAGCCTTAAAAACGGGCACTCTGTACTAAGAGAGGGTTTTTGTTTGGTCTAATGACTACCTTTGAGTGGAGCTGATGTCAAACAGAGAAGAATAGAGTGTGCTCTTTGCCCTCCAAAGCGCATGCACGCACACACACACACACACACACACACACACACACACACACACACACACACACACACACACACACACACACACACACACACACACACACACACACACACACACACACACAGTGACGTGCGACATTATTCCAGGTGACAGCAGGTTAAGTGGGCCACTAACACACTCCATCTAATTATTAGAGCTCAACAGGCGTACCTGTGGCCTGTGTCTCTTTTTTTCTCATTAACAGAGGTGTGTGAACACACTGGTACACACACCACTGTCCCAAAACCTGCAGCAAATGTGTGTTCAGGGTGTGTATGTGAGTCTGTGTTGAATTTACACAGTCCTACTGTATGTTTAATGGGGAAAAGCTGTCACCACTGGCCCTGACATGCACCCAGTGCTGGAAAGGGGAAACTCCTTCTGTTAACAATTGAGAGAGCGGGGCCTTATTAAAACCAGATTTTCCGGCGTTATAAAACGCTTAGGAGCTCTTTAAAATGTCAAACACAATCCCAGAGGTCTGGAGAAAATGTCAGACAGACTGGAGAGCTGGTTTAATGCATAATGAATTATATCATCATTGTTGGAGTCGGCCCTCTAGAGCGATTCATTAGGCGGTGGTTACACAATGCAGTGCGGGAGAGGGCTGCGTGTGTGTCTTTGTGTGTGTGTGTGTTGAGGAGGAAGAACAGAGGGGATTCTCTGTCGCTGGCTGCATAGTTCTTCCCGAAGGAGCCAGCCTTTAAGCCCCACCCACATTTAATGTACCCACAAATCTCAGCCAATTAGGGAATACAGCGTGTGGTGAATCAAAGTTGTTTGGAAAATAAATCTCTATCAAAAGCCTTGAGTCAAAAACGGCGCAGCTTGAAACAAGAGACGGAGCTAGTAAACCTGAAGTGGTTTGATAAGTGATTGGAGAGATTTACTGGCACTGTCTCTTACCGAGGATCTTGCTGATGTTTGAGTTATGCATGTCAGGGAAAGCCTGAAGGATCTTCCTCCTCTCGTCTTTAGCCCAGACCATAAAGGCGTTCATGGGCCGCTTGATGTGCGGTTCGCTGCTGCCACGCCCTCGAGCCTCTCTGAAGATCCGTGAGTCCGACACACTCGGGCTTCCTGTAGAAGGAAAGCGACAAACATCCTCATATGTACAGCACACATTAAATAAGACAAATGAATGGCTGGCTGTGATCAATTGAATAAAAAAACTCAAACTGGCACTTCAAATCTCACTGGAGCATGATTAAAAGCTCATTTGCAGTCAACAACAGGGTAGCTTCAGCCGCCAAGATTACAATAAAAACAAGATTATAATTAAGATTATAGGGAAATAAATAGGGTCCATTTTTACTTCACGTTTAATTTAACGTGTTTGAGAGAGGAATTTACGATGGAAGGTAAAAAAAGTATCTTACCATCTGAATCTCCACTGATGCCAAAGTCCATCATTGCGTGAGTGAACTTGCTCTCTTCAGACTGTTTTAACTGCTGGCTTAGGCTCTCAAGAGCAGCTTTATCCTGTAAACACACACAGTATACAACCAATCCATTTAGATTCATAATCAACAGATTCATTAGCATAAACACCAATGAACTGATGAATCAAGTGGATGGAAAGAGAATCAGAAGAAAAAAAAAAGAATGAAAATGTGAGTTAATGTTTATCCATCAAATATGAGTAGCCTGGATGCCACCTGCAATCTATTTACACTTACTCTTTCCCTCTCTTACTCGCTCGATCTCTGTCTCTCTCACTTAGCCCTGAGGTCAATGCATTAGAGAGCGCGAGCGCTCTAGAGATGAGAGCGGGGCCGGACCGCACAGCCTCCTGGGTATTTATTACACCCAATAAAAAGAGATTTACTATGCATTTACATGGCTAATGTAGCTGGGCTGCATATTTCAACACAACACCCCCTGCTCTCTCTAAACATGCACACCCCCCGTCACCCCCCCGGAGCTGCATCTGGGGCTTAATTAGTCAATTAGACTCCATCCTGAATCCACGCTACGTTTAAAACACACTCGCAGACAGAGTCCTCACCATTAGAGAGTGACCTGGGCCTTCTGCGACTCTGTAATGAAATGCATTACACCATTTTGCAGCCATCGAGATTTAATTGTTCAGACTGAGTTAGTGAGTGGGGTTTAAATGAATGTGTAATGGAGAGAGAATCTCTCCCCAGAGAGACAAAGAGAGAGATGATCAGGTTTGATAATGTGACAACACGAAAACTTCGGCTTTATACACAAGCACAAGAAGGTCTGGAATATTGGCAAAAGCTATCCGTTAACACTCCTATTCATTAAGTAAATCTACTACACTATCATGAAATACTAGCTTTGTATGCGCATGTTGCTAGCACAAATGATATTTTGTCAGAATACATGGCTCATTTTGATTGGCTGTCAATGGAGAAAGATGCTTTTAAGCTGGAGTAGTTACAGCATATACCAGCAGAGGCTAACTGAGCCTAAACCTTGTTTGGATCGACGCTAAAACTCTTTCATCTCGTAGACGATTGACCTTGCTCATCTCCCACAATCCATTTATCTTAGTGCGACACAAAAGGGTTTAGGAACAAGGCAGGGTTTGACCGTACCATGTGTTCCTAGGGAATAAGTTCAAAGAGCGCAGCGCACTCTCTCTCAGAGAGTTGAGGTTAATACATAGAGGGACAGTAATTGTCTAAAATCAGGAGATAATGGGCTGAAGAGGAAAACAAACATCAAATGGTCTGGCTGATGCGGACCTCAGTCACGTAGGAGGTAAAGTTGGGTAACAGAAAAAAATAGCGAGAGAACAACTGCTTGCCTTGTCGCATTTCAGCACAAATCCCCGCGATCCAGTTTTAAAGAGTAAAACATTTAATTTTGAGGCTTTTAGTCCATGTCTGTTATCTCTGAAGCCAACCTACTTCTAAAAGTTGACAAAATACACATTTAAAAATGTGTCTTTGTGTTCTAAGAAAATGGACAAAAAATATTGATCAGGACTCATCCTGCACTACAGATTTGTCTAATCAGATGCTCTCTAGAATGAGTACGCCCAGCCCACACACCCCTGCAAAGAACACTATTAAGTAGAAAATCATGGGTCTTAGATGTGACGTAACTAATGATTATAAGGGCGTAAAGGCTACTTTTATAAGAAAGGTCCTTTTTAAATCTAAAACACATCAGATGCGGGAGAGAAAACTTTGCTTGCAAAAACTCCAACATCCACTTTTCTCTAAGACAGAGATCACTAGCCGCGTTTCCATTACCCTTCAAATTGCGCAAATTGAAATTGCGAATTGAAAATACGCCCAATGGAAACGCGTCAATTTCGCAAAAACTCCCATATATCGCAAAAAAGTTTTTACGCTTGCATGAGGTGGTTTTTCAGGCAATTCGAAAAAGGAAATTTTCGCAAAACTGCAATGGAAACAGTTTTTTCACATGTACAGGTCATCTGGTCCGTTCATGCATATCTCTTACATAGGGCCTACATATAATTTTTTTCCACTCAAGTATGTCTAATAACGAGATCTATGTCGTTATATTTACTCCTAATAAGGAAAGTGGCGTAACTTTATAATGACGGACCCCGGTGCAACCACAAATATCATAACTATCTATAGGTCTACTGTAATTAAGACATATATTCAAGAAATGTATTAAAACAGAAATATAGTTTCAGCCTTGCTCAAAGACTGAGGAAACAGGCCAGTTACGCACGTCAATCATTCCCGACAATCTTGGTTTGCTTCTTATTTATTAAATATACAGCCAAATAGTTGATTAAACATTGATCAAAATTAAAAAACAATTTATACAAAACGAAATTAATTTTAAAGAAAGAACTTTCTAGAAAACACAATTCACAAAATGTCTCCAGACATCTGATTATGTGCCTTACTCATGCTGCTCACTTTTCATAATCAACATTAAAAGATTAAAAGAAAATTAAAAGATTATAATATTTAGACATAGCCTAACTATATGAAACTAAATAGGCTACGTTTTTCTTTAACCCTCTGTCCAACGAAGTCGTCGGTGCCTTTTGATGGATTTTTTCCTTATTCCATTTCCAGCGGAAACTCACAATACTCCGTCATTTTTAGCCATACAGATAGGCTAAGTGCAAGACATAATTATAAACATGTCTACTTTTATTTGTGTACACTCACAAGCAAAGGCCGTGGACTCCGGGAACAGATTATTTTGCACTCCACTCCAAATGCTGTCTGCATTTAAAAAATATATTTTGTTTATTAAACGCAAAGTTTTTCATTTCAAAAGCATTTCTAAATTCAGTTTATATTTCCAACAAACGAAATTCCAAGCCAAAATAACGAAGTGGTAAAAAAAACCTTTGAGTTACCACCACCATGAAGATTAAAACTTTTCGCTTGTCTCTGTATGTGGCAATGCGTAACCTGATAACCTGCGTACGTAAAAGTCGATCATTCTTTACAGATGATGATATGTTTGGACAGAAGACGAGTTCTTTATTAAACTCATAAAAAACAACAGAATATAAAATGCCACAATTTATCGAACACCTCATATGTGCCGCTCAAGTAGGCTATAAGGTGCTTTCCTTGCCATCAGTGCTTGGAGTCGCACGTCTCTTTCCATTAAAAATAATGGCGTGCGGTGGCTGGGATATACATAAACCTAACAACATGCGTAGCATAATTTTTGGAATGATTTATCACAAGAGGAAAAAAATTATTTTAGTCGCATAACATCAGTTAATGGAAACGCTGTCATTTCGCAATATTTTTTTATCGACTTTTAGAAAATATCGCAAAAGTTTTGCGCAAATCTGTAATGGAAACGCGGCTAGCGATAACACTGCCTCTCTTCACGTGTGCTGCCCTCGCATTGGCCGCACCCAATCTGCCCTTTTTCTCAGTATTTCAATGTGTGGCCTTAATCAAAAATGAACCCTCTTTACTAGGGATGCACCGGTTGACCGGCCAAAAATCGGAACGGTTTTCTTTGTATTTTTCTGCCGATTTTTCTGGAAGTGCGCCCGCGTGCACATACGCCTATATTGCAATCATTCGCGAACGCGGAAACTGGAGAACTGAGGGAAGAGACGAGATATGCTGAAGGGAATGAAGAGCCGCTTTCCTGCACGAGCTGAAGTTGCACGAGCTTACCTCTTCGCGCCCTGCACAAGCGTAGATAGTGAGCGTTTGTTCAGCTCAGCTTCTCACGTGTTGGATCGGATGAGAACTAAACAGACTAACTTGTGACAAAGCCGAAATATATTTGTTTTTGGATAATTTGGATAATTTCACCTTTAAGCCTTTTAATTTCCAATTCAATATCCCATTAATTTCAGATTGTGGACTTGTTTTCATTAGCCAAAAGCCAATTTAGCCTGTTAAATACCAAATAAACATCTTGTTCATGTATACTTTCATTCTTTTATTGTGTATAAAAAAAAAAATAAAAAAAAAAAAACGGTATCGGAATCGGCCAGTTTTCTTGAAAAAAAATCGGTATTGGAATCGGCCATGCAAAATCATGATCGGTGCATCACTACTCTTTACTCAAAACGTGTGCAACGTGGATGGCAGCTGTGTGTATGAGGATGTAAAGCTATGGTCAGGCTAAAGTGCAGCAGATCTGTGGTAAATCATAATAAGGATAGAGTGCTTGGGAGATGTGGATTATTCCTAATACACCTTCATTAACCTAGTAACAATCAGCACGGCCACTAAGCCTGAGCAAGGGAAGAAAAAAAACCGGCAAAGTGTGAGCGTGCGGGTGCTAAACTGAAGTTGAGATCAACGCACCCATAAACATGCTTTAAGCATTTACCTACTGTGTACTTGATGATGTTGATATGAGTTTACACACAAAGGTTTATGAAATAAGCCAAATCTCTGTGTGGCGGAGAAAATCAGGAAACAAGGACACCTGTGTATATACAAGCGTCTTCCTCTGCTGATGTGCACAATCGTATCATTAGAGGTGGACGAGGTGAAAGTGTCCATAATTTAATGCTTGTTTACTGACATACTCTGCTTTTTGAAGCATTTGTATGCAAATTCCACAGAAAGCGAGCGTGTTTTACTATCTGCGGTCGAAGGCGTTTCCTGTGCTGTGGCTTGTGGACCAGCTGACTCCAGTGTGTTTAGCAAACAAGCCCAATTTAGCCGTGTAGCCGAGGAGTCACTCCAGTCACTTCACATTAGCATCAGCTACGCCATTAAAATTAGCGTCCTGTTCACTGCGCCCTGCCTGCCCTCAGCCTGCCTCCCAGACATAGCCATCGCGTACAACAAAAGATCTTTTAGATCTTAGTCACCTCTGCTCCCCCTCTTCACTAGAACAGCTTTGGGAAATCACTTTGTTCAGAGATAAACACGTTCTGTTGTAATTAACGCGTCTGTTTGTGTATTTTCGTCTATTCTTTGGTGAGGAGCAAGACGGGGTCTCCAGACTTTTTTGTCTGTCACAAGCTGAAAGACTGAGTGAGTGTGTAAATGCAAGTCCAGACTCAGAGTAAAACCAACCTTTTCTGAGCGTCCATTGTTGAGGCTCAGGCTGTTGACTGCCGCTACTTTGGCGTCCAGTACCTGCTGCTCTCTCTTTAGCTGCTCTTTCATCTGTCTGGCCTCCTGGAAAGCTTTGGTCACGGCCTCATGGTCGTTCAGGTAGCCGCCGGAGGTGATAGATGACAGCAGGTCTGAAAGAAAGACAAGTGTGAGTGAGACAGAGCATAGGCGTATGACTAAGACAACAGACAGATAAAGCTTAAATTTGTGTTGATATAAAGCAGTCGTTTTCAAATGGTTCCTGCATTTACCAAATCGCCCCATGCCCTGTTAACAATTTAGCATATTGTTGGGTTAGAAGTATTTCATCAACATTTTCGGTACTTGCCACTAACATTTAAAGCATTTTTGATTCAATGTATGGACTTAAAGTGAAGTCACCCAACACTAAAACACTACTGGCACTCCAGGCATCACACATTAGCACTGAGCGTGCTGTGAGGTCACCTATCAGCATTTGTGTTAACATTACCATACACACACTGACCATTTGACTGTCACCTCTGTGACTCAACCTGCCTATGGCACAACTAGCTCTCAACATTCACTCAAAGCAAACAGAAAAAAGAAGTGTGGATGACAAATATTGACTTCTCAGGGCTGTTTCCCAAAAGCATCATAAGCCTAAGTTGATCGTAGAGACCATTGGTGGCAATTGTTCTACGATCAACTTAGGCTTACGATGCTTTTGGGAAATGCAGCCCAGGCATATGAGCATTTAGTTCAAACAGCTAGCATTATGGTCTGTCAGCTACTTTAAACATGAAGTGCTAGAATAATGAAAACTGGTTGGAGATCTGTGGTTGCCTTATGTGAAGCTGAAAATAAAATCTCTATTCTTATTTACAGCAGAAACTGTCATCAGAAAGCTGTCGCACACACACACACACACACACACACACACACACACACACACACACACACACACACACACACACACACACACACACACACACACACACACACACACACACACACACACACACACACACACACACACACACACACACACACACACACACACACTCAGAAACCTAGTTAGCTGCCTCACTGTCTATTACCTACATAATGTTCTTCATAGCAGACAAATTCTGGGTAACATTATGCATTACACTAGTTTTTATTGATACTTTGTTCAATTATAATCAACATTTCTATCACTTTGACTGCTGTATTGGATTTTGAAATGCATTTTGTGATTGCTTTCTCTATGAAGGAGGATGCATAATTAAGGTGTCTACCTTTGGGGATAGCCTTTGCCTTAAAAAGTTGCCTCTGTAGTAGGGATGGGCAAGAGTGCTCGAGTACTCGAACGTGATGGCGACGATCGATCATGAAAACGATGATCAGGGCCCTGACTTATATAATTTGTCTATTTTTCTTTTTATTGGTTATTACGGCATTTTGGGCAGAACCTGAGGTCTGATTGGTTAACGTTAGACAGCACGCCCTCCAGACCGGCGGAATAAAATGAAACTGGATTTGAAAGCGTGCACTGCAGTGATTCCTGGAATCACTTTGATCATGAAATACAGTTAAGTGTAAGATGTGCAGCGCCAATCTGTCATATACACAGCATCATAATGAGAACACGATTGTTATAGAATGTTGTAAATTTTCTGTGCTTTAGTTCCCCGTGTATCAGCACACTGTTAAAGGAAATCCACAACGAGAGTTACATCAGAGCATGGTCAAGTTCACGCGCACACTCGCGTCAGTCTGCAGATGCAAGTTGTAAGATTACTTTTATGTTGTTTATATCTGATTAATCTCATATACTGTAGGACACATTTGGTTGAGTTTATTAACCAGCTAACAAAGTGCTGCCGTTACATCGACTGGTGTTTGTTCACTCATCAGTTTCAGCTCAAATGCAATGCCCAACATTATCGACTCTGGGTTCTTTAGGATGGTTATATTATTTTTAGATAGGTTATTTCTTTTTCAAAATCATTGATGATATTAATAATGCGGCAGTGTTACTTTGTTCTCATATTTTTTAACAGTAGACCTATATTTTATTAAAAGTTGTTTCTCATTATGGATTTCAAAACGCACAGTGATGTCTATAATCACTTTGATAATGAAAAATGCAGCGATTTTGCAAGATGTGCAGTGCCAATCTGTCATATACATAGCATTATAATGAGAACAAGATTGTAATAGTATGTTGTAAATTCACTGTGCTTTAGTTCCCCGTGTATCAGCGTTGTTGTTAAGGGAAGAGCGCATTCAAAATGTGAGTTTCCCTTTCAAACCATAGACTGTAAAAACTAGTTCACGTGCACATTCACGTCCTTTTGGGCAGATGTAAATTTTAATAGGTGTATATCTGATTAATCTAATATAGGATTCGTTTGCTTGAGTTTATTAACCCACTAGCAAAGCTCTGCAGGGTGGTGTATTCACAGTTTAAGCTCAAATGCAATGCCCGATATTATTGACTGGGTTATTTAAGACGGTTATTTTGGTTTTCCAAAACATTGATGCATCATCTAGCAGTTATTTTTTCTTGTCATATGTTCATGTTTTCATAGACATATTTTCATGTCACGTTTGTATTTGTCAACAATAATTTTCATAGCAGTATTTTCATATTTCATATGACGGACCTGTCCCGCCCCCCCGGATACTCGTTTTTTTAAGACCTATCGATGATCGAAATGAGAAATTGACAAAAATGCCCAACCTCCAGCTCACTACGTTTTGGAATAGAGCAACACTCTCTCTCACACACACACACACACACACACACACACACAAATGAAGGATAAGAAATCCAGTTGAAAACAGATGCTGAAGTCTGATGAAAATCTCTCAAATCTGCTTTTTTACATTCAGAGATTTGCTAAAAAGTGCCATTTGTCTCATATTTCTCTCTGTCTACCATTCTGTGGGCTTTTATTCAGACCAAAGCTCATGGAAATCTTAAAAGTGGGGGGAAAAAGCAGCAGAGATTACTTATATTAAAGCCATAAGCAGTCTAATTTGGCCCATTCCGCAACATCTGCCTCCAAGCATATCAAGGATGTTTCCAACCATCTTTTCATGGCTATTATTTGTATTATTCTCAGCAGCTTAACCGCCCAAGCCGTTAGCGGCATCTGTTGGCTAGTGCGTGTGTGTGGTGGAGTATTATCTCGCCAGGATAGATCTAACAAAGACCTGTGCTAGATTATGAGTCTTTATCTGGCCTAATCCGATCGCTAATGCTGGATAGGATGGATTAAATGCTTTCATTTGAAATTATGGAGTAGAGAACTCTTTTAAAAGTCATATCTCTGGAATCTGCTAAAATGGCCACAGGTCAAAGGGTGTGTGGGAGCCAGCACACTTCCTGACAGTCAATTTAATTGGGGGTCAAAAAATGTGTGAGGTGTTAATTAAGAGCACCGACCCCACTAGAGAGAGATGGTTATGAGATATTCTTACATTTAAAATGACTTGTTTAAAGTAGAGATGTATATCAGTTTAATAACCCACAACAAAACTGTAGATCACGCTTCACATTACAGTGATCTGGAGATTAAAACTTTTTTTTTGTTGTTGGTGAAAAAGCAAGGGAGAGTGATGACCTTAGAGGACACAGCACTTGACAGCCCCTTTTGCATTTCCGTGGTGACAGTGACACAAAAATAAAGGGACACATGGGGTCAGGCCTGCTGGAACGTCCCAGGACAGATGTCACTTAGCAAGGTCAAAAAGATGAGAGAGGTGGAATTGGCTTTAAAAAAAGGCATACGAAGATCTGTCAAGTTGAAATATAAATACTCATCCAGGTAAACACAAGATTCACCTAGAAACAGCATGTGTTAAGTGGGGCTCTGAATACATCTTTGACATTCCAATACTTCCTGACCCCTTAAAGATGTGCACCAGATGGAATAATCAAGGGACATACGGCACTCTCAAACTTAATGATCTGAAAAAACCTCTTGCTGCAACATGTTCCAAAGGATTCCAGTGAAAACTTTACTTCCTAATCCATTTTTCAGAACAAAAAACATCTGGGCGGCAAATCCACTAATCTGCTATTAAATCCCAGGATTTGTTGGAAAAACACAGTGATTACAGGGAAGTAGTCTGAAATGGCTAACTGTTGTGAGGAGGGGAGGCTTGGGGAGGAGAGAATATTGCTTTATTGTGTTATTAATGTATGTTGTTTGTGCTGTGGGTGGTAACAGAGTTGTATAAGAGGCTTGTCTAATCTCAGCGCCTGTCAGGAAGGCTCGTGTAGCTCTATTCAGTACCTCTAAACAACAGAAATAAACGCAGCTAAACCTTCCCTCTCTTTCGCTTCCAAACACAGCTGCTTAACAAGCTCTCCCCCACCATTTAGACTAATAAATGTTTGACAATGTGCCCTTCAGGCAAAATTAAATTCTACAAACCTAAAAATGTAACATCAATTACGTCTCATACAAGAGTCAGTGCCAGCAGAAAAACATATCCTGGGAGCAGGAAATGCTCTTGAGAGATACGTTCAGGGCAATATGTAATAACATTAAGCAGGTTATGCTGCGATTTGTGTGTTTATTGAATTGCGATGAACTGTGGAGGTGCGGGTACCTATGGAGCTGAGTCTGGATGGTGGTCCTCCGATGCTGGAGGGGGCGCTGTGCTTCAGGGACCCGGGGCCCAGCTTCAGGGCAGGGACCTGTGGGGAAGCGGGGGAGGTGGGTGACTTGCTCTCGGATGCCTTAGGCTTGGACGACAGATTCAAGGGCTGAGCGCCCTCGTCCTGCAAAACAGCAACACGTTTGGCCCGGTGTGATTTTTCTCCTCAGAGACTTGGGACCCAATCAAAACTCCCAACAGGGGGTCAAATCAGCTGACTGCACGCCGAAAAAGAAGTTTTCAGCAAATGCGGCCGAGCCACAAGGAAAAGTAAAAGTAATTGTGGTTGCGCAGGCCAGTTAAAAAAACTTGCCGGTATTGGATTGACGTTGCGCACTGCCATGGCGTAATCAACATGCAGCACACCCATGCTCAATCAAACAAGAGAACAGGGACAAAAGCGAGCATACCATGTAAAGACACATGCTTAGGTGAGAAGATTCACACACATTTACCAAACATGTTGCGTATTGAGAAGAAAAAAAAACATACAAGCATACACGCAAACACAATGGCCAAGTATTCCGTAAATACAAGCACGAATGATAATTTGACACACATTACAGCTTCATATATGCTCACAGATGTCAATTAGACTCAATTAGATAATAATCAAATAACCCTGACTGTCTTTTGTGATGGTGGACGCCTATCCATACGGTGCGAATGATTGCCACCAAGATATCAACCATGCTGACATCATAATCACATCAGAGAAGGCACCATAAGGGGTAATTAGATCTCCGAATGACAGATGCTGCCCCCTACACAGCATCGGAACATTGCAATGAAGGCCTAAACTTGCCATCAAGACCTTTCTGTTCTTAACAGCTTCATAGCTTAATACCAGAACTACATCAGAAGCTCGTGGGCACTCAGGCAAACCTCCAAGATCAAATGACCTCAACAGCCCTTGTCCAAGCCATAAGCTGTCGATCATCCTCGCCAGGCAGAGGGACTCTCAGGTCACTATTGTGCTCACACTGCAGTGGGATCTCATATGTGCTAACATGGGGAGTGCAGCATCTGTACAGACACCTGTTTCTAGAGCCTTCCCGTCTGTCATGAATGGCCAGAAATACAAAAGCATTTGCAGCAGCCATAGAGGACGAGCACATCTCACAGAGTCTCTCCGCGGTAGCGTGAGCAGAGATTTGCTGTATTTCAAAGGGAGCAGAGGCAGCGAGTCAGCATGCTAGGTTTTGGAACAGAGCTTCTGAGGTCTGGAGAGCTTGATTAAGACCTTTCCCTCACCGCCCGTGCTGTGTTGGGCCGTAACAGGATTGTCCTCATTAGCTCTGTTCTCAATGGAAGGGGAACCAGTGGGATGTGGACTCCATCATAAGGGAGACACACAAAAGACCCTACTCAATGAGAACACTAAGACGTGATTGAGGAGAATACTGTATCATGACCCATATTGTGTTGGGTGTGTAGCGACGCTGCATTGAAGAGGAAAACTGAATATTTATGACAGATAATGCCTGCCTCCCGCCCCGATGGTGGATTGTTCTTCGAGAAGCAAATCCTTGGGTGGGATGTTAGCCAAAGAGAATGAAGCTGGTGAGAGGAGAACTAATGAAGACTGGCAAAGCTGTGTGAGAGGAGGAAGACTAGCTTTAAGATCCGTCATACATGTTATAAGGAAAAAGCTTAAATCTCATTAAATGACATACGAGACACTTAAAAAAAAATATATATATATATAGTATATGTGTGTGTAAATATAATTATGTCAAGAACTGAAGAAGAGGTGTGATGAAACCTGATTTTACAGTGTAGACAAGACAAAATGAACAGTTATCATTGCCTTAGAAAATCACTAACTATTGTTCTAAATGAAAACAATAGTTTTAATCAGGTATTTATCGCTATAGGTATTACTGTACACTGTACACTGGCTGTATGTATTTATACACACACACACAATCTATATCTACTCACTGTCCACCAAGTAGTTCTTAGACCGTAAAGAAACCAGAGACATTCCAACAAGATAGAAGCCCACTGTGACCTGTGATATACACTGTGTCCAAGTCCACCACAAGTGACCAACACATGGGCAGCACCTTCAAGAGGAATCCCAAAGCCAACTGTGGCAGTACTGCGCTTGAGTGAAGGAATAAGGGTGTGGACGTGTGAATCCGAGTAGGTCACAGAGTGAAATCCGTGATATAGTGAGTCCGTGATGCACCTGAGTTGCGAGGCCTCCCCCAGGGTAAAGCACTTAAGCTCTGTACGCCTCAGTCCAACCAGCTGTCTGACACATGGCACACATCTCAAAATGAGAGGAAGAGTGGCAACTACCCCAGGGCAGCATCCTTGAAATATACATGCCTTCCCTTCATGATGGCAAAAGCTTGCAGACATGGAGAGGACAAACGAGAGAGCCATGGTTGAGGGAAAATTTGAAGAACGAAAGGGGAGGTAGAGAAAGAGAAAGGCAGGGCTCTGAATCCACTTTGAGGTACTTGACAGGGAATATGAGAGCGAAATATATATTTAAGGAAAAGGTCATTTTCACATGGCTCAGTGGCTGCGGAGGCCTAACAGGTGCAGGCAGCACTGCCAATTATCTGTATTATCCCTATCCCTCTTCTTTATCTCCATGTATTTGGTCATGAGACAACAAAGGACCAAATGTTTGAGGAAAACGGCCTTCATTAGCCTTTGACACAATGAGCAGCAGGAGGCCAGATTCAGTCGATGGCGACCGCCAAGGCTTCACTGAGACTGACGGAGGGAAACGTATCCTGAGCCCTTCCTCTTATGCAACAGGCATGTGGTTGAGCTCCAGGTCTGTTCTCTTCCCTTCTCCAAACAGGCATCGGGCTCAGCCGTGGCTCAAGGCCGGAGTGAGAGTGGGCAACAGGCCTTCACACATGTTTATCCAGCCCTGGCCACCCCACGATCCAGCTATTGTACTGCTGAGCGGGACAGAATGAGCTTGCAGGGGTGTCCGGGCGTCTAGAATGACCAGCCCAGCAGGAGGGATGAGAGGCCAGACAGGCTGCTTTTATTTCTGCCCTGCCTGATATTCATGGAGCTTTATTCCGCTCAGATAGCTCTGGCCTCCTGCTGCCACACTGGCCAAAGGGAAAGATACCTGCTCAGAGCCTTATGTGCTATCGGAAAAGGCACAAAGCAGTGGTGGTAGCTAGACTTCGGGTTTAAGGACCAAGGACCTTCAGAAGCTGGCATACGAAACACTTGAAATGCAACAATGTAGTGAGGCATGGAGAACTGAGGGCATGGTGCCAGCTTGCAAGAGTTATGGGTATTGAACCAAAAGAACATCAAAACCAGTACATACAAAGACTATTAGCTCTGGATGGTAAATGTACACAGGTGTTCCAGCTTAATATGCATCCATAAACACATACCTTGGGCTTTGGTGGTGGGGTGCTTCTGTTTTTCTCGCTGTGGCCGCTGGTGGGCGAGTGTGTTCCGGTTGCCAGGTTGGCCTGAGGCACTGTGCTGTGTTTGGCCCCCGGAGACACCTGCATGGCAGCTAACTGAGCTGCATACAACTGCTGCTCAGAGAGAGATAGAAAGAGAGAGAGGACAGACAGAGGGAGAAGGGACAGAGGAGTGGATGAAGAAGAGGGAAAGATCCATGAATAAATGAATACACAGAACGCACCAAAAAAACAAAAACAGGCTAAAAAGCTGGTTTGGCCATTAGTGGAAAGGGCTGATGGTTGTTTATGTGAGAGGGGACAGAGCTGTCACTTTATGTTCCACCATCCGGCCTCAAGGGGCTACGCTAACAGCTAGCAGACGCCTGAGTGAGACATGTCCCCGCCAAGGTGCATCCTGGGAAAAAACGCACTCACCATAAGGGTCATATTCACTAAGGAAAGGGCCTCTCAAGGTGAAAAACTGGTGGATGTGTTTATGTAAAGAGAGAAGTTGTGAATTTCTCTGCCACTGGGAGTGGAAACAAATGCCGGACCCCCTATTGATTCTTTTACTCTCGTTTAAGAATGCACACCAGGACAGAAGGACCCATGAGAAAACACTCTTAAAACTCGAAAACGTATCTGCCAGCATGATTCAATGAAATGAAGCATACTGCTATTTGACAGAATAGATCAAGATTTTGCTCCTTTTTGTTTCAAATGTATTAAATGACAGATCGATATATTGGCTGATCTTTTGTGATTTAAAGTAACTCGACTAGTATCAGTCAACCACAAGCACTGTTAACACAGAGCTCAGGGATGTGTATTTATGGACCAGAGCAAATGTTTCTACGGTAACAGGCAGACAATACAGTGGCTGGACATCACGTAAAACAGATTCCCGGAGCTGTTTGTGCAATTCCTGCAATAAGTGCGTTTGTGCAGCTTTCATGTGCAATTTTGAGGACTTTGAGCAAAGCAAAGAATGAATTGAGAGGGGGAGCTTTTTTATTGTATTTGTGGGAAAGGACGAGGAACCAAATCTGTGTTTACAGTAGCAGCAGAGACGGGCTGTTTTTTAAATTGTATTTTTCTCTTTAAGGTTTGGACGCGAATGGCTGTTTGTGAGTAAAACTTCCGTCCTTCTGTTCGTCTCTGGCTGCCAGCCACCAGCAGGAAACAAAGACTGGTTTATGCAAATGTCCATGGCAGTTCTATCTCTCTCTCTCTCTCTCTCTCAACCTCGACAGCACATTCTCCACAATCTTCTGTCGGCTGTATCTGCTAGAATTAAATATTTCTATCAGATGAGAACACAGAGATTAACGCACCATCATGCTGAGAGACATATCTCCGTACAGAACATCTCTATCCACTCACACTAGGCTTTTATCTGCCTAAATATGCACCGCAGAGAGCTAATAAAGTTAAGTAGAGATTTTTTTCTTTACAAAAGGGACACTGCTATATTAACGGTATGCTTAAAAGCAGAGGTGCACTGATAAAATAATTCTCTGATATATATTTAATTATATTTATGCTACGGCCAACCGATATGATGGCCAATATTAACTCTACACTATTTGCCTGTTTTAAAACAAACCAAAAACTTCCTACAGTAAGTGGAATTATACTTTTTAGAAACCTTGGATAGAAACAAAATGCTGTTTGAATTGGAAAAAAGTTACCTTGGTCACCTTGGAATATTTAATATTTATACAGTATAGTTGACTGTTGTCATATGAAATTCATTTAATGTAGCTCTTGTATCACTCTTTCTTCTAACATAAAATAATTTCAGCTCAAATCTTTACATTATGTGGTAAGTAATGAGCGGAATAATGTACACCCAGTCAGTCATTATCTTTAAAATAAACACTGACAGAGCGCTTCTATTTTTATTCCCCACTTAGGTTGTGCACAGACATACAATACAGCACCTCAACACACACACACATTTCTCTTGTTTTTTGTTTTTTTTGATCAGGAGGTGACCTCAGTGTGTGAGCTGTAGTCCACACAGGGGAGCAGGACATGAAATAAAGCTCTTGTTGGTCATTTCTGTTCAATTACTCCCACCATGGCCCCTGGTTGTGTGTGTGCCTGAGCGTGACATACGGCCCCTGTCGGAGCTTGCCCTGTCTCTGTGTGTGTGTGCGTGAGAGGGTGAGATGCTCCGTGTCCGGTCCACTGCATCAGACTGCTTTATTTTCTTTCTGAATTGAGTTCTATTATAGGGCCAGCTCTTGTCAGTCACAACCGCTAGACCGACACACATACACTTCACTTCCAACAGGGGCTGCCACTGAACACGCTCAAAGCGCTGCCACCCCGCCGTCAACGTGAGCAAACAGGAAGTGACAGCACAATGCCCCTCGAGTGCCCACGGGCTCACGTATGCACACGCAGCGAGAATGGGGGATGAAGGGGTGGCTGATCTCAAAAGTGGGGATGTAACAGAGGAATTTAAATGTCAGCCTTGCACAAAAACACACACACAGAGGTGCTGAATGGGGGAGGGTGTATCTGTGAGGGATTTGATAGGACTCTTGACTCTTTCAGTCAAGCTGCGTCCTTTTGAACTCTTAAAGCTTCTCCCCTTGCTTCTCTCACTCTCTCTCTTTGCTAATCCCCACAGAGGAGTCTTAGGCCAGCTCTAATTCTCTAACCAGAAGTCTGTGTGTGTGTGCTTAAGGCAACAAAGGTAAGAAAACACACACCGTCGACACAGAAGGCGAAAGCACAAGAAAGATCCCAATGCCAGTCTGGGATGCTAGTGGGTCAAATGTGACTCCATTTAGTAGTGTGTGTGTGTGTTTTTACGTGTCTATATGCAGGATGACGAGAGGAGATAGATTGGCATTTGCGCTTTAACTCGTAAGGCTGATTGGAGAGCATTAGTGGTGGTGACACATGTTTTAACAAAGCCACCACCCCATCCACGCTAAGCCCCCGTCCCCTCCCTGAGCACAGGAAGATGGGCTGCTGTCAGCGCTATCCAGCGGAGTGGATCGGTGCGTCTTTATGTGGCTGAGCAGACATCTCTCGCTCTCCAGTAATCCCCTGCTTTACTCAGATTATGAGCTTCTTTTCCCATCTTGCTTTGTTGTCAAAATGGAAGCAGTTCGGAGTGATCCTCTAAGCTATTGTCATTTTGGTCACCGCTGGCTATTGTGCATCTCACGCTTTTTCCTTTGTTGTCAATTCTTCCTTTTCGTTAAATGTATATATATATTTTTGGGCGCTAAACTAAACACTGGCTGTCGAGTTCTGTGCTATTTTGATTAGTGCGCCAGGCAGGATGAACTTTGACATGAGTTGCGTCTGACTGAAGCCGCTGCCAAGAAATCTCCTTCTTAAGTGTCAATTAGAGTTAAAGCTAGTGTTTACAAAAAATCCTAAAGCCAAATTAAAATCTATTGTGAGGTGGGATCATTTTTCTCGTTTCTGCTTAATTATTATTTTTCCAATTGTCAAGGAAGAGACTCAGTTCTCTGTCCAAGTTTCAGGTCCGCTTGCGGGAAGCTTCGAGTCAAAATAACATTCTCATGTGTGAAACACTGGGAATGTTATGTAAGCTTATTATGTTGTGGAGACGATAGGGCAAGCTGGACAGGATCAATCCAACCATGCTATCTATTAACAGTGTCACTGACCTCATCGTCCTCGGACAATGCCACCAGATCACTATCTGAAAGGAATTCACGGCGCTTATCATCGTGCGCACACATTCAGTCCTCCAAGTGGCATCAAAAAAAAAAAATCACAAGCGGAAATACATGTACTTTTTTACGGCTGATATAAGGCATTAAATACAGTCTCCCTCTCGCTTTCTCTCTCTCGTTCTCCTGTGTGCTGCAGTAATCCGGTGCAATATGGTCCAACATCTGCCTCTACATATGATGGCTGACCTCCTCCATTGACCCACTTTATACCTCTTCAGTATGCTTCTCGCAGCTCATACCTTTCTATTATTCCCCTCCTTTTCTTATCTCTCCCTCTCTCTACATTCCCACATTTCCAACAAAGTCATAGTCACTGTCCCTCAGCTTCTCTGTGTGTGGTTTTGGAGGGTTACGCAGGTTAATTTAGCTGGTTATGGAATATTAGGCCAGTTTGAACTGTGGCCGCAGTTGTGAAAAGTGGTTTTGTGGCCAGGTTTAAAGACCGCTGCAGTGACTAATGGCAAACACCTTTAAGATAGTGACCCCTGGTGCAATGACTCCCTCTCACTCACACATGCACACACACTTAGAGGTCTTGTTTAATGGCCGGTGTGTAGGTGAGCGGTCTCACACAGCTGCGACTTCATCCGTCTGGCGTCTGCAAGTGTGTGTGTGTGTTGAAACAACTTGAAGAGAATTGTTACATTTGTCTGAACACTTTGGACATGCACACTACACAGTACGCAAGCTCCAAATTACAATGTGTTAAAATTAAATTACAATAATAAGCTACGAATTACAATCAACAAAGCTGTCTACACTGCAAGTAACTAAATGCAGCATGCCTTCAGTCGATGTGCTGCACAGCAACTTCAGCCACAATTTTCCTATTGAATATGAATTGTTCTTATATATAAAAACATACTTAAATAAGCAGTCCTCTAGTTCAGTAGAGCATGGTGCTTGCAATGCAAAGATCATGGGCATGATTCCCAGGGAATGCATGAACTGATAAAATCTATACCATAAATGCAATGCATGCCGCTTTAGATAAAAGTATCTGTCAAATGCATAAATGTAAATGTTAATAACAATATATCAAAGCCAGCTTGTGGTCATTCTGGTCCCCTATCTACTAAATGAAATCATCTACATGTATTATACAAACAAAAAAATATCATTATTTAAATATAGTATAGTTGAGGACATAAGAAAAGGGATAAGGAATCGCAAGCCAGATCCAGCACATTAGGTTAAGTGCACAAACTACTAAACCACGGCTCGTGGAATGACCAGGGCAAATATTTTGGGCCTCTCATCATGTTGGGGGGTCTGAAGAGGAGACGGGCAAATGCGCAGATTGTCCCTGAGGAAATCCAATGTGTTTCTGTCTGAGACATCTGTATTTAGGTTAGCCTTAGTAAATCATTTTCTTTGTGACAAAGCCCTAATCTCTCTCTCTCTCTCTCTCTCTCTCTCTCTCTCTCTCTCTCTCTCTCTCTCTCTCTCTCTCTCTGTTAGTGTGTTGCAAGGGAGATTTGAGGATGGAATGAGAGAACAGTGGTATTGGATGATGTTGTGTTGTTTTGTCCCCCCAGTTGTTTTTCTGGCAAAATCCAATTGTGCCTGACAAAGCTGTTCAATCTGGGATTTTTTGAATCTTAACACGAAGGAACATATGGAGACAAGCTTGGAAGCAGATAAAATCAGACGGGACAAGATTCTCACATTAAGCCAGTCATACGGAGCACAGCGGGGTGAGTGCACAGACAGCGAGGGTTTAAAAAAAAAAAAAAACACAGGAAAAAAATCCTGTTTTATTACCTGTTATCCAGAGGGCACCTGGGAATACCACCTGTTTCTGTGTGAGCGTGTATGTGTGAGAGCCATTTATACCTCTTACATATGCTTAATCTGTGATACAGATGTGCAGGTGTGTACATATCTTTCCCTGTTAAAATTCACTCTAATGTGCATCCATGTTTGGCTAATGGTGGCAGTGTGAGTTTGGCCTCTTAGGCAAGCTCTGTAATGCTTGAGGTAACAGAGAGGAAGGGCCCGGGCCCACGTGGGCCCCCAGGTAAATGCATCTCAAACAGCCAGGCTCTTAACCAGGTGACAAGGGGATCAGATGCAGCCCGTTCATACTTTTCTTCTCCTTCCAGAGACCAAACTAGGGAGGAAAAGGGACGTGGAGACGCATATTTACCGCGTTTTCAGTTTCAGAGCAGCACAGTCAGGCTGCATTAGGGTTTGACTCTATTCAGACAGCCCATAATATCTTTTTGTGTTTGCTCTCTGTTCAGTGTCCCTCTGTGCTCTGTCCCCCTTAAAACAGTTTCTATGGTACCCTTCGCTCCACAGTGAACAATATCAGCACCCCAGAGCCAGCAGTGCGGCATTCTCTCTCTGGGCTCTGGCCCCTCACAAAAGCCCATTTCTATGGCAACTTGCAGTTGGCATGAGGAAAAGAGTTGGGGAGAACAGTGGGCATTGTTGTTCTCTATCGGGATCACAAAACAAAAAAGGGGGAAAAAAAACTAGGGAAGAAAAAGAGATTTTGTTTGAGAGGTTGGGAAAAATGCACCGAGCCGCCACAGCAAAGGGACACACACACACACACACAAACAAAACCATAAGATGGATGTTACCTGCAGCTGAAGAGGGCCAAGGCCAGGCGTTGCCGCAGCAGCGGCTGCCATCGTTGTGGGGATCAGCTGTAGAGGGTAAGGGTCACCTGAGAAAAAGAGCATTATGGGCATGTCAGAATCTTTAGATTTGTATTTTTTACACATCAACCATCCCTTTCGTCTTCCAACACTTCTGCACAGGGTCCCGGGCCCCATCCCCCTCTCCTCTCCTTCGATGGAGCGACAGATTCACTGCTTTTCTGTCGGTAAAGACCTCCATTGTGAAGTCCCCCCCTCCATTCTAATGAAAGGCTGATTGTGTGGCTGCAGCTCTAATACCCCGAGCACAATAGCAGTTGAAGGCTAAGGCATGATAAGGAGAGGACGGTAATTAACGAGGTAACGTCAGCGCCCCGTCTCCCCGGGCCCCGCATAAGAGCCTCCGCGTTGGAGAGATGAATCAGAACACGAGGAGTGAATAGCGAGAGTTATTAGCGTCCACCTGCAGATATGGGCTTTATAATTACATGACCGGGAGGTAAAGGTCAGTCCAGTTCGGCTAGAGGAGGTAGGGGGGTTATTAGCGTCGCGCTGAAAAGGCCTGTGACATGAGAAACCATGAGTGTGCCCTCAAATCGGTTCTGTATTTTTTTGAGTGTAAAGCATGATGAACAATGGAATGATGTCGGTCAAAAAGGGAGGAGAGGTTGGATACAAGTGCTCTGAGGAAGAACAGAGGGGAGAAGACTCATCTGCTCAATGTCCAAATAGATGGCCTTTGAAATATATCATATAAGTGACACCATAATTCTGTTATTCTAAAAGAATCAGCGATTTATGAAGTGCATGTCTGGTCATGTTTTGAAGCCAGCATACATGTGCCCTTCGCCTATGATGTCCCCCCATTCTGTGCATGCAGTTTGGCAGAATTGGACTGGCATCTGGAAGTAAATTAATACATGTAAAAAAGTATCAAAAAGACATTATTGTTTTATTGCAACTGAAATGTAATTTTTTATGTGCACGTAAATGCACTTTTTGATAAGGCAGCAGCCTTCACATTTGGATACAGCTCGGGACTCTAGAGTATCTGTTAAAAAGGGGGTTTGTAGAGGAAGTCGAACCTTGTCTCAGTAAGCAATAAACCAGACGCTCCAATCAGTCAGTCCAAAACTTTTTTCCCATACACTGCTTCCCTCCCCTCAAAATACTCATCTGCTTAGTTAAAGATTGCCCTGGACCCGGTTCAAGGATGTATTCTGGGGAGATGTGCGTGTTTTGTCTTTTTTCTTGTCTTTCTCGCAGTCCCTAAACAAACACAAATATTCCAGCTATTTTATGTCTCTCCCGGGTACAGCTGTAACAAAAGAGCAAAACTAAGGAAAGCAAACATGTTGCTGTTGGCGAGAAGGCAGTATCTTCAGACTGACTGGAAGAGCTCCGTGGTCTGGCTCCGGGGAGCAATGGGTGGGAACCAGCGTCCCCTTAGTCCAGACCCTGCGACCAGAGGGATTTCATCCCCCTTTTTTTCCTCTCTGGTTTTGAAGGTTCAAACGACGGCTTCCTCCCCCGTGAGCAGGCACTGTAATGGTAACTAAATGACATGCGTAATTGAAATTTTGGGCAGGGTTTGATGGTGCTGCTGGCTGTAATTGAAATAGAGGGTGTATGGCTAGGAGGGAGGGGGGTCGTCGGGAGGAGGAAGAGGGTGGGGGGACTTGTTTGGGAAACTGTGAAGCGCAGTGGGCGGAGCTGGAGATGCGGACCGGTCCGTCTCACAAGGGAGAAGTACGTTTATGAGTGTGTGCGAGTGTGTGATCTATGCAATGTGTGTGTGCACGTACAGTTGGAGAGGAGTTGGAGGCGTGTGCGAGGCGTACTGGACGCGTGTTCTGGCGGCTGCCCGTGTTAATATGAAGAAACCTGGGGCAGGTCACTCTACCCCCCCGTGAGAGCGCGAGCGTTCTGCTGCTGCGCTGCTGGCACTTGCCGCCTCGTTTCTCGCGGTAAACAACACATTGCTTCACAGTTGGACTGCTACGGCCAAAAACACAAACCCCAGAGGAAGTTTTCTTTTTTTTTTTCCTGTTCCTACTTTTGAACAAGAAATACAGAGACACAAAAGCAAGCGAGTTTGTCTAGTCTGAGAGTCTGTCATGTGCGGGAGATGATGGGCATCAGTGGTGTTGGCTGATCTTAATAACACACCAGACAGGAGGGAGATGCTGCCCAACATTGGGTTGAAGACTCCACTTTTAGCAATCTGGTTTGAAATCTCTAGTGTGAACAATAAACTGGACTGAAGTCTTTCATTTTACAATCCATCACTGAAATGCTGCTTTTAATACTCACTGCAGCCCGGTTTGTAGTTGAACCCTGGAGGAAGTAGAAATCCTTGTTGTGCTGCTGCAGCTGCCAGAGTTCTCTGATCTGGAGGAAACACAGGTATCATCAACGGAGGCAACTGACCCTGGACCTGCTGAAGAGATAGAGAGACAACAATTATGATGTTAGTCATGAACAAAGAATCTAGCCATAATATTGGGCCATATTGGGCATAAAGTGGTCCAAATCTATTGGATATTTTCTTCACCTAAATGCTTCATAAAAGGCAGAACAACCTGTGGCTGGTTCCTTTACATGTTGATTAGACTTTCTGTCTAAGTGGACGTTTTCTGGCCAGAATAAGCTGGAAGGTGGACTACACTTTGGCACACTGTCTGCAGCTAAATGCGGTTGTCAATACACCCTTTATTGCTTAATCTTGTTCTGTGCACTCACAGTTCAGTAATTTACGGGAGTGACAACTGCATTCTACTACATAATTAACTCCCAAAAAATACTGCATACATTAACAAAAATTCTGCAGTGCGTAAGGAACCGAACTGAACAACTAGTTGTTAATGACGTACAACAAGAGATATGAGAGATGACAGACAAAAGATACATCTCTGATGCACGTTAAACTACGCATCAGTGATCTATCTCTAGTCTGTATGTGCGGTGCAAGAAATCAGAGTTATACGAGCGATACTCTGACTTGTGTTGCCAGATCTTGCAAGTAAATCCACAAACAAGAACAATCCCATGAAATAAATGGAAATTATTTATGATAATGATTTTTAAAAATCCCAACCTGCACCTGCTCACTTTAATAACTCCATAACCTCGATCGTTATACAAGCCAACAACCACAAAAACGCTTATAATAAAGTGGACATGGCAATACTGCAAGCACGCTCTGTGAAGCAGCCTTTAACCATAAACAAAACAATTTTCAATCATTGCAGTTTCGGGAGTGAGTCGTGTTCCGTACACACATGGAATGATAATTTAGGGGACTCACTCCCATATTTAAATGCGGTTGTCACTCCTGAAAATGTACAGTTTGTACGTAGCCTTTATGTCTGGCTACACTATGCCCCTCTCTAGCCAGTTTATTCCTAGGGTGAGTTCAAACGCTGTGCTTGTCCAGCAACCGTCAACTGAGGTGTGGACAGGTGGCTTTTGGGATAGTTGGTCCCCTTGACTTATTTTCACGTGAAGAGATTCTTCACGATCTGGCAACAGCTGGCCTCCATTTCTGCAGAGCACCATGCTCGGCACCTTGCCACACCACTTCACAAGGTTTCCAGGATTAAAAAAAAGGGAGGAATGAGGAAAAAAAAGCCAGAGACTTTGGCAAAGGGAGAGTCTTGAGACACACAGGCCCAAAGAAGAAGAGGACAGATGGTTCTACTGACGAGAAAAACACAAAGGCTCCAAAAGTGACAATACCCTATATATGAAAGTGACATGCTCTAAGAGGAAAGGAGGTGCTTTATCACAACAGTCGCATGTTGAGATAAACAGAGGTTAAAAATGTATCTTTCTCCCCTTCTATCTCTTCAGACTCAGTAGCATGTCTGAGGGTTTTTGAATTCCAACCACAGAGCAATCATTCCTCCATTTTGGTTAACCACAAACGGCAGGCCTCCGGTTCCCAGATCAGGAGGCAGTGGCATTTTATTGTTGCGTTTCAACAGGCCCCCCCCACGGGCTGCTGCAGCTCTAACTTCCAGTCCTAATTGAACATATGCTCCTCTGGTTTTGCCTGTGTCTTCTCACCGCGAGCGAAGGCTCTGTGGTCACAATAGCATGTGCTAGCCAAACGCGCATGCGTGCGTTTGTGTTCTCCAGTGGTTTTGAGCATGGAGTGTTTTTGTGGCAAATTACAAGCACACGCTCTTCTCTTAAACGCATAGACATGTAAGCAAGTGTGTGTGGGAGCATATGGAATTAGAGGCTCGTGGATCTCCTCAAAGCGTTCGAACACACCGTCATGCTGTTCTCTATTCAATCAACGTAGCAAATAGCATTACCCACGCAGAGTAGGTGAGGCTGATATTGACGTTTTCAGGCCAGTTAATGCAGTTTGATGCATCCAGTTGACATGTATCATGAACTAGAGAACAATGGGACTGAACTTTACAGGCGCTTTCAAAGGAAATTTAAATTTGAAGGCCTTGAACAGTTAGCATCATTTGCAAAAGATCTATTGCATTGGCTGGGGCCGTTTTAAAAGTAGGCTGAAACAAAGTGGACTCAGGGTTAGGGAGAATATTCTTGAACTGGAACAACATGCCTCAACTGTAGGGATTGGATTGGTCACAGCTAAACTAGTAATAGTTTAGAGGAAAAAACTGTTTAAGGGGCTGCAACACCCCATCACACCCAAACACGAACAGAGGACTTCCCTTATTGTCTTTGTCACAACTCACTATTAAAACTGTTGAATATTCCAGAAAGCTTATGACAAAAGTGTCAACTCCAGCTGCAAGCTCTATAAAGGTTTATTAATCAGCCAACAGCTGGCTTTGGAATTCCATACTGGCTCTTTGAACTCTCTGGTCAGAAGAATGGCTTACTTGAAAAGCTTTTAAAAACTTTGAGAAAGCATAAGAGTCTCTCAGATAATTGGGTCAGAAATGGGTTTTATGATATGATACTTCTGGTTTTCAAATGAGACACAAATACTCTCTTGTGAATGGTCCTATAGACGAGCTCCACAACAAACATAACGATATATCTTATAAATAGATAATATAACTATAAACCTACAGCAAATACAACTAGAATTTTAAAAACCCTCTAATCAGCCGTAAGAAAAATAGCTGACGGACAAGGAAAAAAGGATAACGCGCGTGGCTAACTTTGCAACTTTTTTAGTTCATAAGAAAAGAGAGAGATATTGAGAGTGAAAGCAAGAAAAAAAAATGTTGAAAGAAACAAACGGAAAGGGAAAAAGTGGAAAGTTGGCACAAAACTGAGTCAGAGCCTCTCGCCAGGCGGCACAGCTTGAACCTAAAGCTTTTTGAACATAATGAAGATGTGCAGATAATTAACATATGCAGTGTGAACAGGTTTGCTGGCACGGAGGAGAGAAAAACTCTAAGGTAGAGCTATTATTAGGGAGTAATTTGCTCTAAGAAGTAAATGAGTGAAACAATAGCTGCCAGCATTGACAATATGGCTCACATCTGAGAATGTGCGCAAGAACGGTGGTTAAGAACGAGTCCCACCGCTAAAATCTGTTTCCAGCCATATGCTCCGGCAATTAAAGGCGGGCCTCAGTGACCTCGCACTGAAGAGGGGACACATAGCCATATAACTAATAATTAATTTGCGCCTGAATAGCAGCGTTAGCACACACGCACTATACTTGCAGACTGGCACTTAATATTAGCCCCGTGGACGTGGGCATAGGCCATTAACTTTTACAGAGTGCCTGCGACGACTGCCAGTCTGGTGCAGGCATCAGTGCGAAAGGACTGTCCCTGGTGGATATGATTGAGATTGCGCACACACTCAAACAAACACGTGCAGACGCTCAGCTTTTGCATACATGGATGTACTTCCTGCTTATTTTTATTAAGCATCTCGGCTTATTATATACCTGGTTAAACATTGATGGCTAAAAAAGGAAGCTGGAAATGTTATCTGACGTTCACGAGAGTGTTACTTCACAACAATTGTGAGGTGTCGCCGTAGGGTGTGTTATCAGGGACCTAACAAAGTGCAACAGTTACCATCTCCGCTGTTTCAGCAGCTATGGTGTTTTTTTTTTGTTATTTAGAAAACATTTTTTTTAGTATTGTTCCTATTAATTTCCTACATTGGTATTTCAGCCAAACCAATAAGCTCTGAGATGAGTGACAAGAGTATAAACTTTAATTTGTAAAAAAGGTATTTAAAAACTTAAAAGACCTCAAGGCAATGGATTATGCACAACAACAAAAAAACTATTTTTGCAATAAAGACACCTGAGGATGTGGGGAGTTCGCAGTTCTCTTTTCCACAATAGCGACTTATCTGATTGTTGGATGCATGGAAGAGCTCTCTTTAGGATTATGAGCAGTGTAGTTCTAGACCAGGAATTTTGCATTTAAACATGATTTATATTTTAATTAACCTGAAAATCACATTGACTTCTGGCTACACAATCATATATTATTAATCCAAGGCTCTCACAGTAAGTTTCGTCTTACATTACCTTTAAAAATCAAGTACTCTCGGAAATCCGACTGTTGCGCTATATAAGGGCGAAACGGGTGGGGTTTGAAGTCGAGACCAATAAAGAGTTGCTTCAAGGTCACATGGCTTCACCGTTATGCTTGATCTCTCTTCTCCATGCCTGATCGCGGTTTCCAGACAAACGTGGCATTTTCAAACCCCACCAAAACAACAACCCTGCTCTTTCCAATCACTAACGCATGTCCATTTTCTCACTTATGCCCTTCGTTCTTTTTTTTCAAGTATGCCTCTCATTTTTTTCCAGCGAACGGTCCTTTTCCGTGAGCCAAGGGCACCTTTGGCTGATTAGTGGCTAATGAAATTGAGTGGCGAGCCTGTGTCTGCACAGCCAGCCTTTTATTAGGCCCCCATTAGGTGTGAGTGCAGGAGGTGCGTCAGCCGCCCGCTGTAGGTGGGCATAACGCAGGGCCCATCTGCTCCTCTGCCTGTGTGTCCTTCCTCAAATAGCTCCCATTAGCTGCCAACCACCGGGCTGAGAGAAGCCTTCCCCACACACTCAAACACACGAAGACACGCATACACGGGCACACACCAGGCTGTTATATGCTGCTCAGGGCCAGTCGCTTAGGTAACACACAGTTGTTCTGTGGTTGGACGAGGAAGTAGAGGTGGAAATGGACACGTATAACACTTTGTATCTGTTAATTTCTCTCGTTCCGGCTTCCTTGTTGAGCACATAGCACTTTGGAAAATTTTCTGTGCATGCCTACTTTTAAGGTTGAACTTCCATCATCATTCTTTGTCTTGCTCAATGTGTCATCTTGTGGCAAACCTTTACTTACAAATAAGAGTTGAATGAGAATGTTAGACATATCTGCCTGGCACATTATTCTCCCTGTCTCTCCCTCGCTGTTTTCTTTCTAGGAAACACAAATATTCTGTCAACTGCTCCCTTTGCAGGTATACAGGGTTACCTTTTCTTTGTGTACCATGCCAAAATGTCATTGTAAAGCTAAAGTCAATCTACCCACAGATGGCACAAAAACTTACAGATTAAACATGCATTTTTTTTTTACTTTAAATTCAACAAAAAAATGCAGAATCAGTTGATTCTCTTAAAACGTGTGCACACTAAAGTGCCTCAACAATCATAAAAATCAAACAACTGATAATGCTAATTGTGCAGAAATGACATACGGCCACCTATAAATGCCACCTGAAATATTCTTAATAATATAAAGGGAGTGCTCGTATCAATCCCCATCGTCATCCGCAGTGCTGCACAAAGCCCAGTTCACACAACCAGTGCGGCCACTTCATGCAGGAAAAACACCAATTACATTCATTTAGGTATAATGAGACAAATTAAACAATTACACAGCCAATTGGGTTAGCCGCTCCTGCGCACAGGACCTGGTCTAACTCTGATGAGCTAACGCTACTGTTGTCTTTTTTTTCTCCACAACCGTTTTCTTTTTAACTCTCATTCCGTGGGAAAATGAATTTACTATCTCAAAGAGGCACTGACGCATGGCAAATGAGTCTGATTGAGTTATGAAGCAATCATGCTGTGTTTGACATGTATAAGGTACTGCCGTGGAAGCTCATTATTAGGTTAGTTTTCCCGAAATGTAGGTTGACTCTAATATGCGTTTTATAAGCAGCCACTGGTTTCTGTCGCCACCGTGTCTGAAGACTTAAACTAGTTAGTTAGCTAAAACATGCGACAGCAGTGCTCGTTTCGTTAGCTGTGGCTAATGCCATTGTGCTAAATGACTGTCGTTCTACGTCAAATTAGTCTGCAAAAAACAGCTCCTCATGGGAGGTCTGGCTGCTTGCGTTAACTGCCACTTTGACAGCGGAGGAGCCTCATCCCGGCCTCTGCGCTGGGTAGTGGAAATTTTCTAACACCAGCGCGATGCCCCGCAGAGCCGGAGGAGGTGTGCTGAAAGGAGGCTGCTAATGAGAGAAAAGCGAACAGACAGCGGGAAAGTGTTAGAGTACAGCGGAGCTCAGGAGGAGGTTGTACCAGTGGGCAGCTCCCAGCCACAGCACCCACGGGCCTCTCTCAACATTACGCCTTTCGTTAAGCATGGAAATGCATTATATGTATCCTGCATTTCATGCCTCATGCTTCTCAGCAGGTGTATTCTTTCATCCAAAAGAGCCCGTCTTCCTGGTTGGATAACCGTCAGGGGCCCTGAGTTGAGACACAGCTTTAATAGGAATGAAAGGGTGTGTATGCATGTTACCCCCAAGAGCCTAAAGAAGTGGCCCCACACTGAGAGGTATATATGTGTTAACCGCGTGCATATTTCAGGAGCGAACTAACTCTTCAAGGAGTTTTAAATGTGCTACAGGAACAGAATTCAGTTGAAATGTCCATGTCAACATGAAACAGTGTTAGCAATCCATTTGACTTTAATGAGACCTTTTTTTACCTGGAGTAAAACCGATTATTTGACGAGGATAAGGGTGGGACTTAATTAACGCATTGCAAAAATGTCATTCCAAAGAGGTTAGGGAAAATGATAAACATTTTTGTTGTCGTTTCAACTGACATGTACTGAGGAATTGTTCAAAATAAGACCAGGAAAATTGCATTTAAAAAGGTACATTTTGATTTCATGTTGACTTTAAAGCTTATTTCCCTTCTTTTGAACATGGAATCCGTCTCTTGACCTCAGTAACGTCTTGTAATAAACTCTAAACGTACTCTAAAAGTTCAGGATGGCTATATTTGTCTCTGACGCAAGTGTTTGCTCAGAGTATGTTAGCGGCCTGTGTGTTAAACACAAGTCAAATGTGTGTTTTTCAGGAGGTGATTTAGGGCTAATATATGATTGGCCCATAACAAGGGTCTCCTCCTCTCGCCCCCCTCCTCCGCCTCTGTGTTGACTGTGAGAAACTATTGTTCCACTAGGCTGAAAGGAGAAGTGCTTGTTTGGGAAAAGGTTGCAAAGTCATGGGAAAAAGAAGCTTTGTTTCTGTGAGCGACGACGGGGCTAGAAAAACCCAAGCGGACGTGTTTTGGGGACTGACGCACACACAGCTGCTACTAACACACACATAAGAACATGAGCTGATGCAGATTTTGAAATAGACACAGATAAGTCTCACATACACATGTTCAGGCTAAGCTGTGTAGTGTGAACATACTACACACAAACAAACACAGCTGCAACACACACACACACACACACACACACACACACACACACACACACACACACACACACACACACACACACACACACAGTTAGGCACTATAAGAGAATGGCAGGGGTCCAGCGGACGGCAGTGATCTCTCTCTCTCTCTCTGTGCGTGTGTGTGTGTGAATAGTCTCAGTGTGATGTGGCTTCCTGGCCAAAATTGCCGGAGTCCCTCTCAAGGCTAAGTCTCATTTTATCAACCAAATTAGAATCATCTCATCTCCTCTTGCACACAAAGCCTTTATTCGCTTCACACCTGCTCACACAAAGCCGGCCAGTGTCTCTCTGCCCCATGTATAAGTCAGCTGGGACAAACCCATCAAAAAGTGTCTTGTTTAGTTTTCCACATGCTTCTTTACTAGCCACATGTATACATTAATAAAAAAAAATCATACGATTTGCATGAGTGATACGATTCAATACACACTCTATTTCAAAACATATTGCGCTGCTTGTCTACTGCCTATATAGGCAGCATAGTAACCAACATGGAGCCTCTTAAGTGATTTGAAACGCTCTTCATAGGCAGCTACTTTGAGGACCACACAAATAGCTAACAGCTGACATGCTATAACCTAAAAGCCTTGTTCAAAATCTTTGAAAAACATTCAATTACAGCCTATGTTATTCAAAGTGCATGGGAGAATTGTTTCCAAATGTTAATACTGCTAAGCTAACTGCAAGATAATCTAAAAATATGCAGCATGCACACATTTGGGGGGAAAAAGTATTTTCCTCATGATTTAAAAAAAAATATTTGAATTATATTTATAATCGTTTCTTAAATCCATCAGTCATCTTTTTCAACTGAGCTTGTCATAATGCATTCTGGACTGAGAGGTACAGCATCTCAGAAGGCAGCATAATGTTGCTTCCAACCCTTTGGACCAACCTTCGTCTTCGTTTGTGTAACTACATTTTGATTGTTCTAGAAAATGGACTACGAGAATGGACTCTGGATACTAGCGCTGATGCTCGTCTGTGAATGGTTGATTGTGTTTGGGGGGTTGATTGCTGATTGGTGGACTAGAATGTTTGATTGTCATGAAACCCCACGGTCATGGTGACAAGTGACTCGCACTGCGACATCTCACAAACATAACTTCAAAAGCATAAACGCAAAACGTGTATACGAGTCTACAAGTGGACATGCACGTATATATGACTCACCTGGATCTGTTGCTGCAGGAGGTTGATTTTGTGTTGTTGCTGCAGAAGTTGCTGCTGTTGTCGTGCAATCTGCGAATAGAAGATGTCAAACTGTCATATGTGTCAAACTCTTTTCCAACAAGAGAGGACATTATTTGCGCAGAGGGGGTCACATGTATGTATGGTGACTGTAAACAGTGTGTTTGAAGCTGTTGAGTATCCTTTTGTATTTCATACATATTTACCAAGGAGTGGCGCCCAGTCCTCGAGCAGTGTGTGTGTGTGTACAGGGGTGTGTTAGTGTATGTGTTAATACAGATCTGTTTTCTTTTGTAAAATTGAGCTCCCCAGAAGCAACTATACACACAACAAAGCTAAAGCACACTCTTCTGTATGCAAACACCTTTAGTCTCCTGCCTGCGTGCTGGAGGGGACCTTGAAGCTACACACACAGAAGGTGTCTTTGTGAATGTGGTTCAAAGTAAAGAATGTTAGTATGTTACACACCCATACCTGGCCTCCACACACACATTCACTCACTGATAACACGGTTCTGTACAATTTAAATGTTCACAATAACAGTGACCCAATCAGACATGATAGGAAGGAATGGGTCATTAATTTACTGGTCATCCAACAACATACTGCATTTTTACTGAGGCTGGCTAGTTTATATTTCGCTAATTTGTTTTTGTTTGAATATTTTTGCGGTGGTGCTCTAATTAACATGCTGAGAGAGTGTCTTGAAATGTATCCACTTTAAAACAACATAAAAAGACTCCTGCATTCTGTTCCATTAAGTTGCGCTTCATCTAGCCGTTTATGAACACCAAAAAAGCATCTTATGTTAATGCCCCCTAAGAAACACGTACTGTATGATCAGGGTCAGGAGAACCTGAAACCAGCCTAATATACAGGGCTTCCTTGACCCATCAAGTAGTCAATTTTGAAAATATATCTGCTACTTATGAAACTACTTATGTTTCAAGCATCAGGCGTTTTCCTGTCCTTTCTAACAGCAGACGTGACAAAAGTACAGCCTATCAGAACAATTTTATTGATTAATATACAGCTAAGTGGTTCAGGATTTTTGACCAATGAGATTCCATTGGGTACAACACCAAACTTTATTGCATTATTTTCCTGGTTAGGACCTGCAGTAGACGACCAGGCCAATTCAAATCACAAATATTTCCGAGTACATATTGTTTAAAATAAGAGTTTATTTAATTTTGAGATTTGAGTTTTCAATTTTCATGTTATCAATAAACTTATTACATTTATAATTAACAGTATATTAGCCTATCCTGCCCTCCGGATATTGTTATCGGCTTCAGTCTTTAGGGGGTAAAAACACTACTTGTAAAATGTGCATATCTGATGAAACGCATGGTGAAAAAATGCTAACCTGGTCCTGTTGCTGTTTCGCCAACTCCATTTGCTGGCGCTGTTTTTCGATTTGCGAAGCGGCTAGTTTCTTCTGCTCCTCATGGGCGGCCAGTAGCTGCTCTCTGAGACTGCTGAGCTGTGTGATCATCCCCATCAGCTGGCGCTCTTTCTCCGCCAGGCTGTCCGGGGTGCCTGCAGGGGTTAAAGAGCACAGGCCACAGGTCAAAGAGCTAGTCGAGGAAGCCTTGCACCCAGATGTGCTCCTCCTGAGATGTGCTATCGCCCTGGTGTTTACCTAGCCGTCGCTACACATTTAGCATGAGCTGACCTCCGACCTCGGCTAAAGATGAGAACGCCCTGACATACGATCAGCCCCAGAGCAGACGGCAAGAGGGGAAGACTAAATCACTCGACAGGATGTCGTTGCACTGCGGTATTACCCCAGACTACCACCAATCAAACAGTGTGTGTGTGCTAAACCCCTAAAGCGTTCAAATGTCCAAATGAGCACGTCTGTTAATGAGTTCATGTGTGTGCAATTGTGCGTCTGAGGTCATATATCTGTGTTAAAACACACACACACACAGACACACGTCTGCACAGCCCACAATCCTCCATTGTTCTCGGCCTCTACCTTCTGAGGGGCCACATTCCTCACCAGGGAAAAACAGATGATGAAGAAAGCTAGAGAAAGAAGGGAGTCATAGCAGCTGACCTGACCCTTTGCCCTGGCAGGAAGGTGAGAGTAGGCTCCATTTGTAACCCCTTCAAAAACACACACACACACAGACTCAACAATGCACAATAATGGCAACTGTCACAGGCGGCCAGTTGGAAAAATAAACCTGCAGCGCCCCTTAACAGCTCCCAGACTGGGCTTTCACAAGAGGGTGTGCATCCGAGCGGGCCTGGGACAAGGGAGGGCCTTGTGTGAAAACTGACGTGTCTTCCAGAGAAAAGAGGGATCAAAGCGATCTTTATTTCTCGCTTTCTTTTCGAGACCCTGTTGCTTATACTAGGGATGGGTCAGAATGGTTTATCTAGTTTTTATCTATTCAATTTAAATATTTTTTAACTGGATTTTAGCATCAAATGAGTTCACAGATTTCATGGAGTTGAAATATAACTTCCAGCTAGTATTGCGAATGAAATTTTTTATTTTTTTTAATTGTATTTCTTGTGAATATATTTTTCTGACGCATATAAATCTACAATTGCTTGTTCATTTCTTGTTTCCCGACAGGGCCAACAGAAAAAAATACTCACCTGGTAAGAAAACCTTATAAAGCAAAGTGTTGAGTCAAAAATAGTTTAAAAACGTATCTTTAGACCCCTGCACTCTGCTCAGCTGTCTTTGACTGGAAGGACGAATCCTAAAGAATCCAATGAGAACGCTGACCGTTGTTGGTGGACATGAAGACAACCTACCAACAAGTTGATTTTAGAAGTATTTGTAGCTTTACACATCCCTAACTCTGTAAGATTCACTCATTCAAATGTGACTGAACCTCTGACACAATATACTCTAGATGCCCTAAGACTAGAGTTGACAGAAGGAGTTTATACAAACACATAAGAAAATACACCAGCCTCATCAATCACAACCGAAGTCTTTTTACCTCGGCTACTGAAAGTTCAGCTTTGGATCAATAAGTGGTTTCCTCTCTCTCTAAACATCCTAAGGCTGCCTTTACTGCCCTGCCTCATGTCACAAACCACAGTAATTAACCAATTTGTAACAATGTAATACCTGTCAAGCAGCTCTCACTGCTAATTAATGACTGGGCTTAAAAGATAAATCCCTAAAGCAGCACAGTGCTGTGTTACAAGAGGGAGAGAAGGAGAGAAAGAGCTTAGCCCGAGGCTCTTATTGTCCATTACCACTTTTCTTTCCATCTTTTCTTCTCCCTTTCTCTTACATTCTATCTGTTCCACTCTGTAACCTTCCATACGGTTCTTTACTGTACAATATATTTAGTTGACTTTTTTAAAGTACAATTCTCTTATACAGTAACTGTTCTATAAAACGCATAGAATACAGTGCTTCATCTGTGCGATACATTATATATTTCCATATCACCATACCACCATAAACCAACTGTCAGGGAATATATCTGCCAGTGGCAAAATAGCATGTAATGAATTAGTTTTAAACAATGACATTTAAAAAATAATAATAAAAGTAGTTAGAAGCAATTTCGGCTGTTTACGATGTCCCACTCTTTTGTGAACTTCACACTCTTGACAAAAACCCGTTCCCAAAGACATATAAGCAAACCCGAATGTGAACATACAAAATTATTCACAGACTGAGTGTATTCCTGATTGGCTAAAATGTGATATTTCAAAGAAAACCTTGCTTACAGCACCTCATTTTAAATGACCTACTTGTTTTTACACATTTGTGTGCCCATTTCTGATCTTAAAGGGTACGCACACACAGAGAGGACAGTTGCGAGGGCCCTCTCCAACCGCTAGTCATCGGTAGTCATGGCGGGGATGCTCTCCTGCTAAAATGTCATCACAGTGGGGTTACCGCACCGACGGCTTGATCAATGGCGTTCCCTTTTCTGCTCCAGGAGCGTGAACAAGCTTCATTTGATTAAATATTTCTGAGCCGCTTAATGAAGTACATTTTCTCCAGAGTTAGCCTCGCGAACACGCCGCTAGCGTGAGGAAGGTGTACAGAGGCTTGTTAAACTGACAGTGGAGTGTGTTCTCGCTACGGCTGAGTGACCTAACAGGATGTATCATTAACCGTGCTAACATGAGCAAGGCTGTTGCTTAGCAAGTCATCCCGGCAGATCATTAACCGGGACGGCGAAGAGGCTAGCGCTAGGTGGATTAGCATACCTGAGCTCTCGGAACGCTTGAAGATGTGACATTTGATACTTACAACTATGAGTATGATTATAGGTTCAATTCAAAACTAGAACCGCAAAACCAGCTCTTCTGACCCAATCGCAGATTGGAATAGCGAATGGTTTTGTTGCGCTAAAAAGAGACGCAACAGATGTATCGAAGGCCGAACGCGAACATGCATACACTCAGAGGTCAAATGAAGACTCAAAGTCTTTCGTTTTACCTTTGATCTCTCCAAAGTTGCCAGAACCCATGGCCAATAGCTTGTCCTTCCAGTCCTTAGACAACAGCCTCTCAATACTAGGGGCCTCTGGAGGGGAGGGAGAGACAGAAAGAGAGAGAATTACCACAGGCAGGCAACATCACAATATAGCTCATTTAAAGTCCATTTGCTGTAATAAAGGCCCGTCTCTCTAATGGCACCAACAGTAGGGCAGGAGGAAGAGAGGATGGAGAGAGAGAAGGAGAGAGAAAGACAGAGAGAGAGAGAGAGAGAGAGAGAGAGAGAGTTGAGCGGCTTCCTCACCTGCTGTTAGCCAATCATTAGCCCTATGCTCCAGCTAACACAAAGAGGCTCTTAATGCACCGGGTACAATGGACACATTATCGAGGCTGTGCGCTTTGTTTTCCTAATACACCCCGCGGACCCGCTAACCCCTCCACCCCACACGCTAATTACTAACCTGCCAAGGACGGACGTCTCAAACAAGAGAGAGAGAGGAAAATTACAACAACTCTCAACACCCTCCCTGTATTCCTCTCTAACACAAATACATGCACACACCAGTACCAGCATCACCATCACAACAATTAACCGCGATATGAAACAAAACAAGAGGAAGAGAGAGAAACAAAGAGTGAAAGAGAAACACAAGGTGTGTGTTTGTGGTAAATGACAGCAGTCAGTATTTTCAGAGTCAGAGAAACTACACACACACACACACACACAAACTTTAGATTCAGTTGTGATTTCCTTTTCCTATACGTTTCATTTTTATCCTTTCTTTGTGTCATTCTACATCCTGTTGCTCAAAAGAGTAAAGCACGATGCTTGCAATGAACATGTTTATTCAGACATCTTAATCATTAAACCCTTCAGAATATTCAAATTCACATCTCCAAAAGCAAACACACACACACACACACACACACTCTACATCCTTATAGCTTAAATAGTAAAGCCTGACAAGGTCATTGTTCGATTCAGTGTCATTTTATGATAAATTGTGTCTTGAAAAACATCTCATTTAAATCTTAATGACTAAACCCTTCGGAAAAAGAAAATTTGCAAATATTCACACACATACATACAGTTAAACACTTTTCCACCAAAGTAAAAACACCAGGTGGCACCATTACCAATTCAGCTGCAGTTAATACACTGAGAACTAACCTGTGTCTTTGCGACTGATAGACTGTACAGGCCCCAGGTGGGCGGCACACACACTTGCACTCAAAGACTTGCCAAATAGAAGAAGACTTGCCAAATATTTCATGTCTGATTAGTGCTCAAACTTCCTCAGTGGCATGTCTGCAATTTAAAGTTTGTCGCATTCTCGCTCTTGAGTATTTCTGAATATCCTTTGCGTTCCTGGTCTCGCCTCTGGACTTCAGAGTTTGACACTTTCAGGCCTGTAACAGACGTCTTTGGTTTATAAACGCACTGCCTCACCATTCAGCCAATCACCTTCATTGCTGCTGTTTCTACTGACAGCTGTCTCACTGTCACCCCAACAGGTGTTATTAGCCCTCGGCTCTCTCTCTCTCTCTCTCCTCTATTCTGGCATCTGTGCGTAACAATGACAGAGGCTTTTAAGCCCAAGAGCTTTGACAAGCGAAAGGTTTCAACAAATGGCCACTTCGTCTATCCCCCCTGCCTGCTCTCTCTCTCCCTGTATAGTGTACATAGTACTTTCTCCCTCTCTCTCACCGCGGCACCATAATAGTTATTATTTTTATTTATTAACATGGCCGCTATTGTCCCTGCTGACAGCTCCTTCACTTTAACTATTAATAAAAATAGAAAGCCCTCTTTTATGTGACAGCCTGCAGCGGGGATCTGTGCAATCGTTTACTGCAAAATGGACAGAGAAGGAAGCAGATATGCTGATGTATCTGTCTTTCGTGGCAGCTCCCCTGTCTTGATCTCGTTCTGTTCTGCTCTCTCATGTTTTGGGAAGAAAAGGACTGTTGCGGCGCCCCTTTTCTGTGGGCCTTTGATAGACGCACCTTTCAGTTCAGCCTGTGATGTTGCTTTTAGTTTTTTCAATATGAAAAACAACATATGCTGGAATTATGAAGTGCTAAAATAAGGACTTTAACCTGCCACTTTATATGAGAATACGAGTGTACTAATAAATGTATGCTCTTATTTGAGTGTAGTGAACAAATGAGATCTCTTTAATATCTCCGTTTCTTCTTGATAGCAAAAATGTTAAATGGATTGAGGCTTTAAATGAATTGAGCATTTTGATGGAGTGACCTGCATCACAAATTTAAAAAGAAAAAGGCAAACTAATTTCACATCTGTCCCCTACAGCTTCAAAAGTCTCACACTAGGCTCAGAATTCTGAAATGAAAAGTTAGAGATTTCTATATGAAACCAAAGCTAACCATATTAATGTTATAGCCCTATACACTTACTGCATGCCAAGTTTTGTCTAATTTGTATCAATGACTTTTAAAAGAAACATGATAAATAGTTAATACCTAAATAAAAACCATCTGAAAACTCCATTAAGTCTGACCGAGAAACCTTTGCACTATAAAATGTTCTATAAAGATAAAAGATACTAGCTGCAGATTTAAAACCAATATTTGCTATGTGAATAGGTTATCAGCATTAAAGAAATATGTGCATAAGAGTGAGAAAAAGAAGTGAGGGAGGGCAGAAACTTTGGGACTGGTCCCATTATTTCCAAAACAGCAGCACATCTTGTATGCATTAGTGTAAAGAGGTCTTGTTTGTGGCAGCTGGGTGGAACCCTGCTTATGCGCCCTTACAAGGTGGGGAGCACATTTTTGGTGGGACCAGCACTGCCTGAGGGGTACAGCGGAAAGAGAACTGTGGAAAAACATAGAGCAAGGGTGTGTTTGAGAGGAGTGTGAGTGCCAAGATGTCAATTAGACATAACCTGGTTGAGAGAGAATGTTTGGTAAAAGAGAAAGCGATATAGTATAATTTCTCTGTAAAGACCCTATTTAAAATATAAGAAGCTTTAAAAAAACAAATTTGTTCCAAGCAAATTAAAAATAATATATGAATAATAGTATTAATATAAATATGTGTAATATTAATAAGGAAGGAGTATATGTATGTATATATATATATATATATATATTCATTCATTCTATGGACCCCATAACACCCCATCCCCTGGGGGTCCCTTGATCCGATTTTGAGAGCACCTGGACCATCAACCATTCTGAACTGTCCCTACACTCATACATCTCTATTTGTGTCTAGAACAGGATGTTCGGCAGACAGATCTGACAAACAAGCGCGTCACTCATTTGTAAACTGAATATGAGATCAAAAATTCACCAACCACCACACCAACCATGCCAAAATGGGAGAGGAGAAGTTAATCTGACAATAATAGGTGAATTATGAGGCATTATTAAAGTTCATTGGCTCCAGAGGACTCCAGCAGCTGGCAGAGCCGAAGCCAAGATGTCCAGCCACCTGGCTCAAAAGCATGGAAGAACCGCTCAAGATGTGCCACCACCGAGTGCACTTTCATTCTTCACACACCATGGTCCAACTTAGGGCGGTCCGGGCTCTGTACTTCACAAATAATTTCATCACCCACTCTCTGTTTCTCTGTGCCTCTCCGTTGCGATGCTATTTTTTGCCCAAACGTTCTGACTCAGCCCGGCCAACTCCATTTTTCCAATTATCTCATATTTGCAAAGCCAATGAGATGTTTTGTTCGGAAAAGAAAGAGGGGGCGGGGGTTGGTTTTGGAGGAGTGGAGAAAAGCGGGGAGACGGAGGGGGAATGAGACAAGGAGAGCCAGGCCCACAGTGGACAACAAAAGGGCCAGTGTCCCAGCGCCAGCTTCACGCGGGTGGGGAGGGCTCACAGGAAAGGCCCTGGCTCGGGCCCGGCCCAGCACACAGCACCAGAACAGGCTCCACATTGACTGCTCTTGGCAGAAAGCAACACGCTGCAGCAGCTCCCAGTCGCCACAGAGGTCAGAATTGAATAACCAATTATACAAGTACCCAGCTAGTTTATCTAAGGTTGGACAGAAAGGACCGTCACACACTTTGAGTTCAGTGCCGTATATATGTCACGAGATGCGCGCACACACAGGAGCCCAGCTGCGCTTAGATCTTTGCGAGGAGTAAATACAAACACACATAGATGGGTTTCAATCACAACACTAGCAATTAATTACAGCCTTTGTGACTAAAACACTGTAATCAATTAATGCAGTCCAGATCAGTAGTCATTTACGGTGTCATGTTTAAAAAAAGTTCATGAGATTTTAAAAAGCAAACGGCAGAAGTTTGATTCAGAAACAAACATGCTGTGCAAACTCCGCTCCTGAATTCCCCAGTCAAATGAAAATATGATTATAATCACCCTTGATGATCAATTTATGTACGGCTGTTATTTGCCCAGAGACCATGTTGAAAATTCTTTCTAAAGGACGTTCAAACATCGGCAGTAGCTCGTGTTTTCTCCCGGCGCGGCAGACACTGCGAGACTGTGAGTGTAGAAACGCACAGAGCAAGAAAAAAGAAAAAAAAAACATCGGACCAAATCTCTCATCAAAAGCCGCCATTCAAGCTAAAAGTCCCAATTATGTGTGCTGATGGAGGAAAAGGCAACGCTTAGCAACACTCTGTACAAACATCCACACACACACACACACACACACACACACACACACACACACACACACACACACACACACACACACACACACACACACACACAGAGAATGTCCTCTTTCTTCTTTTCGCTCAAAAAACGTTCCTGTCTCAGAGAGGTGACAAGCAGAAAGGAAAAAGGGAAACATGGAGGGACAGAGCACGGTGGAGTGAGATAAGGTGAGAGTTTAGAGTTTGTGTGAAGTCGTAACATGTAAAGCGTGTGGAGTCAACAGAAAGAGCAGAGCTGAAGTTAAAGGTCAGGATGTTAAACACCCTTTACCTTCAAGAGCGGTCACCAGGGTAACAGGCACCGTTTTCTAATACAAAATATAAAAAGAAAAACACCTTGCCTGAAAAAAAACAAAAAAACAGGTGATCTTCATCATTTTTGGACAATAAAAAAAAAGACATTTTGTTCTAGAACAATGACATCATGGGTAATCTGAACTATCTATAGTTCCACATTTGAATTTGTCATAAACATCAGAACTTATTAATGAAACACGAGCGGAACGGTGTAAATTGTTTGCAAAACCATTTGTACATGACTTGACAGTTTTACAAAGAATTTACAGCAATATTTTATAGACCTTTTCTAGAAATGTGAAAACTAAAAGTGTGAACTACATTTGCGTAGTGTGATATAGAAGTCCCACAAGCACTACGAAGTGTGCTCTTCAGCTCTAGTCCTCAGTTAGATGACGATAAATCAATTTCCCATAAATTAATAGAAAATAATTCCCAACTAAAGTTGCAGGGTGAGATTTACAAATTGAAAAAGTCGTTTATCTCTGACGGAATTGTGCCCTTCACATATCTGCAATCCTTCTCTGACAGATGGTGTTGTGGGTGCTTATGTCCAATTTGATTTGAACCAAAACTCCCGCCAAATTTATTCTGGCACCTCTTGCGCGGTGCCAAATTTACACTGCCAGATTGAAATAACTGCGTGGAGGGCATGACATTGTGAAGAAGAATGTGAGCAAAACCATCACGACGTGTGAGAAAGTCTGAGAAAATTAAGACATTCTCTGAGGACGTCCAAGACTTCAAATCTGGCTGGCATACATCTGAGTATCAGCCACGCTACTGATACGCACACACACACAGGCATGCACAAATATATGCAATTGTACATACATATAGAATTAATTAATAATGTGCACGCATGCAGTCATAAAACAAGCCTTTTTATATTCCATATGTGGCTTACTGCTGAGTTTTGCTTTTAAGTAGCAGGCTACGTGAATTAGCCTGAACAGATTAACAAGTCTCAAAAGCTAAAAGAAAACAATTACATATGATATTTGCAGACACTCAGGTATGAAATATAGGTACAACTTTATTTTGATGGTCCCTTTTGAACATTGCTGTCTAGTCTATAAGTAACTCTGCAAGTACATGTAAACTTATTTTAACCCTAACCCTACTAATTTACTAATGCTCTACTAACACTCTAATGAGCACGACATGTAGGTGCAAGGTTACTTATTGTCAACAGAATGTGTTAAATAAAGTGCAACCGAGATATAATATGCAGTGAGGCTCATGTTTTGCATCTATGGCAATGTATTTTGCATAATTGATCTTTATTAAAGAGTTAGTTCACACAAAATTACTCTTTCAATGTAGCAGATTGCGCTGAACACTCTGCTAAATATCTCCTTTTGTGTTCCACGGAAGAAAGAAAGTCATAAGGGTTGAAAAGTGATCACTTTTTTTAAATGAACCATTCCTGTATTAGCGGATCATCTGCGCTCCAACCAGATTCCGACAAGAGCGTAATTTCTCATGCAGAAAGGGTTAAGCTGGGCTCAGGGCTCCCCTCTCCTCCGAGCACACGCATTTCTCTTGTCAAAGGCATCCTGTTAAAGTAGGCCAGGGCATATTTGTGCTTCCTCCGTGTGCTCTATAATGGAAAATGACACTTTCAATCTGTCTCGTGGCAATAACCCCTCTTCAGCGTGTCTCGCGCGCAGCCCAGTCAGCAGAGAGCTGTCATAGCCCCGGGGCCCTGCCGCCACCCGCTTTCATTACATCACTTTAAAATGACAACAAAAGAATACAACGTGTTCGTCCGAGTCTCTGATGCATTAACTGCGGGACAGCAGGAAAAAAAAAAAAAAAACCTTTGGATTGAGGCAACCCACACACACATACGGTTGCAAACACTTGCTATCACGGAATCCATATCGCATGAGCCATGGACTGAAATGTAATCGAAAATAAATAAATAAGTAACAAAATAAATATATAAAATTTGTCCAAGCGCACGGCAGAGGCAGAGGTGTCTGTTAAAATCACAATTGCTGTATGTCACGTTGAAGTGTACTGTGGCTTTCAGAAAGCAGCTGTCACAGGCCTGTCACACACACAGGCAGACTATGCTGTCATGATAATTCTGCTTTGCATTTTGGAGGAAAAACCAAACAAAACAAAAAAACACTCAGAAGTCTCCATTTTAAACTTGTCACAACAAATGAAAACAGTTATTACCCCTATTACAATTTGCTTCCCTCTTGTCTTCACATTGTTTTTCATTTCTTTCATATTCACGGACGCTGCTTTTTTCCCTGACGGAGGCACGGACACACGCTTATCAATAAGCAAAATGGCTGCAACCCGACCTGTGCAAACAGGAAGTAAAGAATCTTAAGGCATGTTTTTTCCTCTAACACACCCCAGATTTACACTGGATGTAAAAGTTGCTGTTGTTTCTGTGCGCCTGGGGCAGTTAAAATGCTTGCTATAAGAATGGCCGGCATTGTGTGGGCTCCATTGCTCCCAGATACTGGTAGCCATGTGAGAGCCATTAGGTGATTGTTAACAGTTCTAAGAAGCTGCCCATGCCCAGCAAAGCCAACAGACCCCTGCACCCACCACCCGGCACATCCCTCGAATCGATTGCTTCTTTCTCTTCATCTGTAGGACAGGAAGAGGGGAGGTGGACAGGGTTGGGGGATGGCGGAAAATGCTTTCAAGTAAAAACTTTGATTGCTTGATAAGGTTGGTCATGGGAATAACTCTCCACTTATAAGCTATATTGCATTTCCATTGGATAGTCAACCAGCAGGGGTACAGGACAACAAAAACGGCCTGTTTCATCTTAATTCGTTTATTTAAACCCTTACTGTGCGAGTCTGTACAGTGCACTCATAATAATGTTAACATATTAAATGCACTGGAAGGCGGCACTTTGGAGGTCCTCAAATATAGTCATCAGATAAACTGTGCACACTATCCCAGTACCCAGTATCGTTCAAACAGAAACACACTGTAATGCAGTGATTCGCAACCAGGGGTACATGTACCCCAGGGAGTATAATATAATACAAGATACAAAAGCAAAAATGACGGATTACTTAAGCATTACTGATGGGCCTGTGGTGAGACACGACAAAAAAGACTGAGAAAGACTACAGTAATGCACAAAATAAAGAAGTATGAAGAGGTTTATCTGTGTAGAAACAACAGAGGGGTGGGGGCTAAATCCACGACCTCGCTCTGTGCACACTGGGGTCCAAAGTCCCCGAAACGTCATAAGCCTGTAAGCAAATATACCAAACACATGACAAACTATACATTCTATTGTGCAAGAGTGCTTATTTCTGATCTATCGTTCCATCTATCTCTCTTTCTCAAAGGTGAGAACAGCCTTACACGGAGATTAGAACGTGGCCTGGCCCTCTGAAAGAGAATTCATCACATAAAAATGTTGAAAACCTGACACACTTAGGTTGGAGAGCTGGCCTTAAATGAAGCTAACGAATCCTAGATTTCCTCACACGTCTGAACTTTTCTTTTTTTTTAAACAAATGTATTCCCTCTCGACTGTCATTGAATAAAAAAAAGGGAAGGCAGGGGAAAAACTAAACAGCCCAAGTTTCTGAACACTCCCTCGATCAACCATTATTATCATCCACCAGTAATTAACCCACTGCGTTTTTCTGTGCTCTTGGCATTACAAAGAAGTAAACAGATATTTAAATGTGCGAAAGACATTTGCCAGAATGTGTAACCTGTATCTAACTGAGGGGTATGCGAATCCGGATGAAAGAAATCTTACTGAATGACAGGAACAACACTCTCAAACATGGCACCTCTGAGCAAAGGAGGGCGAGAAGAGAAGGGAAAAGGAGGTTTAGCATTTAAATGGCAATCTTTTTTAAAAATATATAGTGGAAAGAGAAGGAAACAGGTGATGTATGTGAACTTGTGTGGTTTACTAAGATAGATATAGTTGGGGGACAAAATTGTCCCTAGATTTGACAAAATCTCCCTTTGGAGACACCCTCCAAAATAAATACATTTAAATGTAAATAAATGAATAAACACATACATTTTTAAGGTTTACATTTGTCTATTCTTTGAAATAATACAAGTCTCTGTCATCATTTAGATAAATATATAAGGCTACATAACCTGTGTTAGATAGAAACTTACAAAGCTCAATGTGAACACTGCTTTCAAAGTGTAAATCAGTTGCTAAGTTGCTTTATATCATAAACAACGTTTTAACAATCAATTTCAGTTTTCTTTTGACTAGGCTGATGATGTGCCTAGACATTTCCTTTGTGCGTATGCGTCTGTGTATGTACGTGTATGTGCAAATCGCTTTGTGGCCATGACAATGGGCCAGGGAACAGACGGTGAGAGTGTGTGTATGTCATCGGCGACTGCCGTAGACTGGCGGAGTGTGTCAGATCCAGCCTAAAATGACTAGCAGCTGGGGGTGACAGTTGTTTTAACAGCTGAGCTGACAGGATTAATTCAAATGCACTGAAATCAAAAAGTGGAGAACACCTGTTCAGTCTTCCAGCGGTCCCCACGTCCAGGCAGGGGATCAGGCATGGGCGTGCAGCCAGGCTAGAGCTCTCTCTCCCCGGAGAAGTATGGCGGGTACACCGCCACCATGGGACAGGGGAAGGAGTGGAGGGAGTGAAAAAAAAGAAGAAAAGAAAACAGTGGCGGAATAGGAAGGAGTCCAAGAGCAAAGGAAGGCAGAGAGAGGCGCACTTGAAGGGAAAGAGGGAGGACTGGGATCCGCCTAGCTTGTTTCTGAACATCTGGCTCAAATAAAGGGCCTATTTTCTGGCAGGCCGAAGGGTGCTGACCTAAGACCGCTCAGCAGAGACAGATTGCTTCATTTCAAAGTGTGATGCCTGACCGCAGGACTGCTGGGGTTAATTCTGAGCTTCCCCCTCGTGTTCAAAGACCCCCTACCGGAGCTTCATTCACTCACTGGTGTCCACTACCGGCCTACACTCAAAACCAGGAAGTGGAGCAGCTGTATGGAGTGTGTAGTATGTGACGGAGAGTCATTAATAGACTGTGTTGTGTTCACAATCACCAGATCATCTTAGGGTGAATTCCATTTCATGCCGAATTTAATGTGATTGCAAACTATTTTCACCCGATCATTTTTTGAATTAATCATCTATGCCTATCATTTTCTTTAAATCAAAATGTCATAACTTGATCTTTCGGTGCCGTGTGCTGGTTTTCTCCAATCATTTAGTCTGCTTAAACCACAGTCGTCATCATAACTTCTAATGTCCCTACTCTACATTTTTTCTCCATTTCACTGAAAAGTATGCATGTCACAATACAGATAAAAATGTATCTGTCTCTACGTCCATTAGATTGAGTTTAAGGTCCGAAACGGTCTACTCAAGCACACGAGAGCAAATGCTTCTGGCTATGGAAGCTAGGTTGCACGATAGTTGAATTGTATTGCAATTCACAATGCGATGCAAGTGCATTCTTAGCATCGCCACCAGGGGTGCAACAGCGAAAATTAGCATGGTCGACTACTGTCAGGTAGAGCAACACTTTGAAGAGAATTGTACTATGTTAGCTAAACTGTTAGCATTTATAGCTAGCTACCTGGACATAATGCTTTTCATGATGAATGCATGATGAACTATTTGCCTATACAACACTGGAACTCCTAACCCTAACTTAAACCCTTAATCTTAGTATCGCACTAGTAGCACTTCCTGATATATAACTTTACTGTCTCTCGTGATCGGATCCATTCACGATATTTCTGAACTAAAGTCTGAACTTTTCTTAATAGGTGACTGCATAATTGAATTAACCAATGAAATTGGCTGAACGTGGGATTTGTGCTTAACTGGTTTGGGGAAAACAATCACGAAAATATAACACTTCCAGTTTAATGAGAAAGTAATTTGAAGGTATCTATCGCCTCCTTGAGCACTGCTAATAGGTGCAAGTGTACAAAACAGGACTGTGCACTTGTAATGCGTTAGCCAATGAAGTTTGCATCCTTGTTTCTGACTTCAACAGAAAAATGTCCAGCCAAACTGACTTCTGTGTGTTTACCTTCACCAAAGACTTTTGTGCAAGTGTGTGTTTGTACATGCTCTACATGTTGTGGGTGAGCAAGTGTGTGCACAGCCCCTGACATTTGGCCTGTTTGTTCTAATCTACTCCAACCCAAGCAAATACACCTAAATCTGCTTTGTAATTTACTTTACATATCCCTTTTTAACCCCGCTGAGGCTCAAGTGAGTGTTCCTATGTGTGTTCGAAAAGAAGAGAAAGGATTTAGATTTAGATTTACAGGGGCGCGTAATAGATATGAGGAAGGGATTTGCGAGTTGATGCAAGCCATGTGAAAGGCCTCTAACGCCACATCAAAATAACCAACAACCACTGACCTGCAATTACCCATAATGCAACAGCACGCCAAAGCCTAGTGGTTCAACCATACGCACATGCCTGCTATTGCAATATTTCCTCTTGCCTTGATTCCCTTCACAGAAATCACACACACACACACAGTTTCAAAAAGTCACCAGTGCGATTGGGAGAAAAAAAGTGCTGTGATGGAGATTCAGAAAGCTCTCTATCTACTAAAGCATGATCAAAGAGAGGGGTGAGTGATATTTTATAGAGCTCGCTCAGTTTTTAAAAGTTGCAATGAATATTCATAGGATATTGTATTCCATTATTTAGCATTAGCTTAAAAAATGCCAACACACACAAAATAAAATTAGCATGTTAATAGATATGGGTGTGCTCTGCAAATTAGCATAAGAATCACGCAACTGTTCAACGTCTGAGAGCTTTATAACTAAACAAACGATGAAGAACTCACTTTATTTGTGCGAACTGATTATTTTTTCAGGGGGCTGCCTCTCCGTTCCCGATTTCGTGTGCACTGGCATACAGAGAAGTTCTTAAAAATCTTAAGAAATTAGTCATCTTCTGCACGTCTCCATAAGCAATATTCATATTATGCAATTCACAGGCACATCATTAAATCCAGCAAGGCAAACGGAGCTGCTAATATATGGATTCCTCATGTTCAAACCCTGCATTCAGCCATCACGGCTCAGGAGCATTTCCAATTCATGCACGTCAATGACGGCTGTGTGCAACTGTCCAAGTCTTGAGCCACAATGGTGTGGCTATGGAACAGTCAGCTCTATAATGGCCCCGCTATGGAGCCACAGTCTAATTCATGAACCTCCGGCTTTTGTGCCTTTCTTAATGCCACACCAGGAGGTCAATAACAAAACTTTAGACACACAATCACAATCGCACACACACACACACACACACACACACACACACACACACATAAGTAATGCACAAAGACGTCCATCTCAAAGTCTCTAATCCGATGCCCACACTTAAAGTAAAAAAAGACCACAGCGCTGTTATGCCAAAGGCTCTAAGTGTGTGTGTCCTCAGACAGCTTTTCCCATCCCGTAAGCGGCATTCAGCTCTAATATCACCCATCCAGTGAGAAGGCTCATCCCTATTGATTGTCTTGTGCAAGGCAGCAGAAGAATACAAACTGAAAGGCAGACCCAAACAATTCAATACAACTGACTTGAATGTGCCTTTCATACGCTGGAACAATGGCTTGCTCACAATAGGGCCCCGTTAACTCTGATGTGTTCAGCTGTTTTGCCAACCTCAAAGAAAAGTACACTGACTTGGATTCAGCCGGAGACAAATTAACAGGCATGCAATCGTCTACTCAGGCAAAAAAAAAGGAGGCATCTTGTGCTTTTCCCAGTAAAGACTGACGGCGCTACCAAGAAAAATCTGTACCGTGATAATGGCTGCGAGTTAGAATAGCTGGTGTTTTCTTGCGCTAGATTCGGTAAACAAGAGTCAGAAACTTTTTTCCAGAAGGCGTCGGTTTGTCTATCAGGTTGGATTGCATCATTTTTAAGCAGATACGCCCAGAGGAATGTTTTATTGCTCAAAGGTTGTTCTTTGAGAGCTCAATTATCAACTTTGACTTCTCCTTAAATTCTTTAGGAAACATAAAAAACTATGAGAGTACAGTAAGAGTACTGAGGTATTATTGAATTTGTCCTTTTTCATTCTTACGGGTGAGTTTCAAGTCTGGCTGCCAAAGTTATAAGATTAATCAACACTTAACAGGTCCTAAAATTAAGTAAAAACAGAGCAAAAGAAAGAGAAATGAAGGGCAAACAGCTTTAGATGTATTAACTGAAACATTTCTTCTCATTTCAATAACCTCAACGGATCCATATTTTGTTTTGTGTAGTTCTCCATTCTCTCTTTTTCTGTCCTCAGTGTCTAACTCAGCCCTCGTTTTTCAGAGCACGAAAGGAAGATAATGACAAACAACTCCAGTGAAAACCTTCCTCCTAATGTTAATTTATACATCTAACTAATTACTACCAAATGCTGGAAATTGCACATTGAAGTTGTTCTCTCCCACGCTCTCCCTCTTCCCTCACAGACGCTCTCAGCGCTCGTAGCGTACCCTCCTCGCCTTCTATGTGTCTGTATATGGCTGCATATGGAAGTCCTGTGGTAGTTTTTCTTATTCGATCTGTTCCTAAAAAAACTGCTAAAGAACCTTACTGCGTTTATGTGTGTTTGGGGTCATATTATAGTATGTGTGTGTGTGTGAGAAAGCGCTCCGCAGCAGCAGTCATATAGCGGATTAGCAGACCCTGGGGAGATTTAGGCAGCGATGCACTGCTGAACTTCTTCAGAGCTCTTCTACCCCTTTCGTCTTCATGGAAGAGTGTATCCGCCCTTCTTATTCTCTCTCATTGAGGGGTATGAATGCGTGAGCCCTTGGCTAACAATGACAGGGCCTAAGTGCTGTCTTATAAAATGCCCCAGTGCCTCCGAACACCCCCCTCATGCACGTCTCACAAAAGACGTACACTCGGTGTGAGAGTGTGTGCGGTGCAGCCTCGCTCTGATCTTAAAACGCCATTTGATGTGCCCTACAGTTCAGTGTCATGCTATAAAACAGTGCAGTCGCACAACTTACGGCCCACTGTGCATTAAAAGCCACCTCCAGTCTGACCCCAGACCGGTGGAGGCAGAGTAAGATAATAGAGGCATCCGGGCTGCAGCTGACCCCAGGACGGGCTTTGAAGCCGGAGCATCCCACAGAGAGAGAAGCAAGGAGAGGGACTCAATTAGTCAAGTCTAAATTGAACCATCAATCTCGGCTCACTCCATGGCCATCCGGTGCGAGGGGGCCAGCACTCGTAAACAAGACCACGCTGTTACTTCAAGAGGGCTGTACGGCATCTGAGGTGGACAACTTTAACGGCAACTTCGTCTGATTCGTCATTTGTCTCATGCATGTGGAATATTATGTGCATTAAGCCAACAAAAACTAAATATGAAGAATAAATCTTCACATTTCTGCAAATCACATGCACTGTTACAAATATAATAAAACCCTAAATAATAAATACAAATAAATTGAAATAAAAGTACATTATATTATTAAATAATATAATATTGTATAATTTTAAATACAATATTAATATAATAATTACAAAACAATTGCAAATGGCAAAAGTTTCACAGCAATTAAATACTATTTACGACTGTAAAATGTTCTTAATTTACCCACAGTTAGCAGGTATGGCAAAAATAACTTTATGGACTCTGGAAGAGAGTTACTGATGAGAGCAATGATCTATTTTGTGTGTAAAAGCACACAGGGTGGGGAGACTCAAAGAGAGGCACAGGAAGGTGAATGAGACCATTGTCTGTAAAGGGCTGTGTGACGTATGCTCAGCTTGAGAGCTCGGTGTGTGTGTGTGTGTGTGTGTGTGTGAGAGAGAGAGAGTGTGTGTGTGAAAGGTTCAGTGCTAAGGGAACCAAAGCTCGGCCCTGACCATGAATCAAGCTCAGCCCAGCGCCAAGGCTGACAAACACATACACTCGCGCGCACACATACACACGCGTGGACACTCAGGAGACCCTGAACATCTGTGCCCCACATAACACAGACTGCCAAGCACTAGTGAGGACTACATCTCCTCCACAGAGAGCTGGGGGAGAGGAGGAGGAGCGTGATCATACCATCAAAGAAGAAAGCGTCTCAAAGATTTGGAGTAGTTCAAGATGAGGATGAAGTTAATTTGCAGTATAGCCTTCTGATTGCGGTCAGTCTTTAAGAGTGTGTTGTGTGTGGATGACACAGGAAGTGCTCTGTGAGTGTGTGTTTGCTGTCCAGACCCCTGAGAGAGACACTGTGCTCCCTCTGAACCCCTGACAGCCCTCCTGCCCTCTTTCCATTACTAAAGCTAAACACACGCACACACTCCAGCACGCTGCTGCTTGACACACACCACACACACACACACACACACACACACACACACACACACACACACACACACACACACACACACACACACACACACACACACACACACACACACACACACACACACACACACACACACACACACAGCTGGAAATATATTTCTATACACATAGTGAGAGATGAGAAGAAGCGGCATGAAATGAAAAAGTAACTAAATGACAGAAATGTCAGTTTCTGGCAATTTTCACAAATGACAGGGCTATCCTCAGGGCTAATAATTGCCGATATTTGACCATTTTCAGATTATGGTCTCACCCAATAACTGTGCCCGTCTGGCAATAGATAATGCACATGGCCTAACAACAAAAATGAATAAACACCCTTGCACATCTGAGTGGTTGTGGTCAATACAGCAGAAAAACAACAGAAAAAGCTACTCAAAACTACATTTCAGAAAACATTTCAGTCAAACATGCTTGAAAATGGTCTTTGAAAAGCAGATCCTAACATTTATGACATTATTATTATTTTTTAGATTTCAAGCTACACTCTAAAAAAAAAGGTTCTATATGGCACCAAAAATGGTTCTTGGCTCGTAATCATAATGCGGAACCTTTTTTTACACTCTAAAAAAAAAAGGTTCTATATTGCACCAAAAATGGTTCTTGGCTCGTAATCATAGGGGAACCTTTTTTTACACTCTAAAAAAAAAAGGTTCTATATTGCACCAAAAATGGTTCTTGGCTCGTAATCATAGGGGAACCTTTTTTAGTGCTATATAGCACCAATTTTGGTGCTTCAGTGGTTCTTCAGCGGTTCTTCAGAGGTGCTATATAGCACTTTAGTCAAAGAACCGGTGAAGAACCTCTGAAGAACCGCTGAAGAACCACTGAAGCACCAAAATTGGTGCTATATAGCACTAAAAAAGGTTCCCCTATGATTACGAGCCTTTTTTTTTAGAGTGTAGTGCTATATAGCACCAATTTTGGTGCTTCAGTGGTTCTTCAGCAGTTCTTCAGAGGTTCTTCACCGGTTCTTTGACTAAAGTGCTATATAGCACCTCTGAAGAACCGCTGAAGAACCACTGAAGCACCAAAATTGGTGCTATATAGCACTAAAAAAAGGTTCCCCTATGATTACGAGCCAAGAACCATTTTTGGTGCCATATCGAACCTTTTTTTTTTTAGAGAGTACACTTATACTTTTAAATAAATATTGTGTAAAATAAATGTTTCATTATTTCACCAAATTGAGTTAATCTTATCTGCTTTATATTATCATACATTTTAATATTATAATGATCATAATATTAATATTTATAATTATAATAATCATATATTAATATATGATGCCAGCCTGCTTTCTACAGTAGATATAAACCCATTTTGGCCGACCAATTTTCCCATTTTCAGCAATGTATCAATCTGTGAATGCTTGCAGTAACAGGTAGATACGGAAACTGCTTTAAAATGTGCAGTATCATTGAGGCCAGTCGATTAGGGACAGACTCGGATGCTCGTTTATAAAGGCCAAATGCCGTGCTCTTGGTCACACACACGCACACACACACACACACACACACACACACACACACACACACACACACACACACACACACACACACACACACACACACACACACACACACACACACACACACACACACACACACACACACACACACACACACACACACACACACACACACACACACACACACACACACACACACACACACACACACACACACTCCCTGACCCAGTATAAGTTTGGCTGGTATCTCATTGTAACAAACGACTCAGCTCGGGCTGTTTATCTGAGGGGAAGTGGAGCAGCGAGGGGGGACAGGTGAGCAAACGGCTCGCTAACACGCTGACTAACACACTCCCGATTTCACACAGGGAGCGAGATGCATGTGGCCCCCTCTCACTATTCTCTTACTGTTTTCTGACCCATTTCCTTTCTACTTTCCCTTCACAAGCCAGTGCTACGTTTCCACCACACCGAGCGCGCAGGCGACTTTCGATGAATGTGCGTGTACATGCGAGCGTGTGATTGATCCGGCTAGAAGCAGCGTATGAGAAAGGGTGAGAGAGAGAGAGAGGGTGAGAGAGAGAGAGAGGGTGAGAGAGAGAGAGAGAGAGAGAGAGAGAGAGAGAAGGGAACGGTAATAATACGACCCTTTCATAATGATTAAAGCATTCATTAATTTTTCATCATAACCTGCCGTTTGCAGCTAATGGTCTTTGTGAGGTACACAAGCAAACAATGGCCAGGCGAGTTGAAAAGGGATTTTTATCAGGCTATGAGAGCCCTGGCTCAATGCACTGCCCACCTCCCCCTCTTTATTTCTCTCTTTTCTTTTCTGCTTCTTTTTCTCTGTGTCCGTGCTTCTTGAGGGACCGGGGCTTCTTTTGTTTGCACATTTCATTTGAACAGAAAGTAAAGAGATAATGCGCAACTGTAGTCTCCTGCTAATGGACTGTCTCTTTTGCTTGCTTTCGTTTTCTCAAGAGTTCTACAAGTATCCTTCCTACATTTTTCCTGGCCTCCTGTATACGACAGCTGTTGAATTTCACAGCCAGACTCTCGGTTGGACCTTACGGCTTTCTCTAATGTAACTATTTTCTCTGACGCAACTATTAAAATCAAATGTAAATGAAGGAAAAATCCTGCTTGGTTTTTATAGAACAGGATGATATTCACACAAATGAGCAGAATCAGTGCCAGCTAAACTCCAATGCCCGTCATTTACAAAGTCTCTCACATCCTTGCCTATTAAATGTTTTGTCGTTCATGATGCTTTCATATACCGATATCATGTTTAAATCCATTCTGCAGATTTCCCCCTAAATATATTATAAGTGTAGACATTTCCTGTAAAACCGCAGACCTGAATGGAAGTCAGTGGAGCAAAATCTAGTGTGACCTCATTTTAAGACAAAGCATGGAGTAATGCAACAGTTGCAAGACACCTCCACACACCCGTACACACAGAAAAGAGAGCACGCTAAACCCTGCTGTATGTAAATACTACAGCGAGTGCTAAATCAGTGAATGCTAGCTTTGTTTGCCTGCATTCTTCACATGGTTGACAGCAGGATCAACTTTAAGTAGCCTTCAGTGTGCACGGGTGAAGAAAACAATACTCATTATACAATCATCCATCCATCCATCCATCCGTCCAGTGTCAGTATGTTCACATGTTTATTTGCACACACATTGGCTAATTCACATAGGGAGCGGTTCTGATTATTCATGAGGAACTGGCCTCTAATTACAGAGCGAGTGTGGTGTGATGTAAGAGACAGAGAGAGAGATCCTGTGGAAGGAGCTGAGAGCCGTTCTCTCAGTAATCAGTCTGAAATGAATATGCAAAGTGTGGCACACAATGGCTCCGAACAGCTGATCCCTGCCTGCTTAAACAAAGACCTGACTTTATCAACAGCTTTCATTAAGCAGAATTTGTTAGTCAGGAATGATGGATAGATAGATGGAAGAAGGAATGAGTGTGTGCGCGTGAGTGAGTGAGCGAGAGAAAGACGGAATGAGAGATGCTCGCCACGGAATCCTTCACACTTTCAGTCGGCTTCACATTGTAATTTCATCACAATAAGACATACACGTGTGCCAATGTCCTCAGACTGTCTAATACAGTGAACTTTTTTCCACCGACAGGGTGCCAGTGCTGATTTCGGAGCCGGTGCCCAATCTGGGTCCATTCCATGTGCAGTTTCCACACAGAAAAACTGGTTCTGGAGGTAAAAATTGGCTGTGCAATGGCTCCTAAAACCTGCTGGTCTTCAACCAGGAAGTTTTCAGAACAACAACTCAAAGCTAGACAACTCCCAATAATCCCAAGAAACTCTCTACACTTGAAAAAACGTCTGATAATATTTAATTAAATTGATTGCTATGAATTTTATTGAATAAATACATTAATAATTCAATTATTATTTCCATTGCATCAAAAGTATTTATAAATTAATTGCAGTGAATTTTATATATATAAATAGTACTCTTTCCATGGCATCAAAAGTAGCTTGTGATAAAGATGCTAAATTGAACGAGTTGGTGTTAATATATGTTCTCAAAATACAAAAACAACCACCACAATATGACACGTTCATTAGCAGAGGTTATATTGTTGTTCGGCTCTTAAGATGTTGTAAACAAGGTGAGAATTTAGCTGAAACACGGCTTCAGAACAGCTTTTTGTATGCAAACGTCCCAATCGTGTGTCAAAACGTGTATTAAATTCTCCATCACTCACCTTCTGGCTCATTCTTGATGAGTTCCTCCATCTTGCGCTGTTTGAGCGTGTCGACCACGTCGGCCAGGCTGCCCTTGCGTCTCTCTGGCGTGCCCAGAGCTGAAGCGGAGCTGGGTTCGCTCCCCGGCCGCATGGACCCCTCCTCCTGCTGCTGCTGCTGCTTACTGGGTGAGGTAGACGAGTTGTGCTGGGGGTAGGGGCTCAGGGCCAGGCCTTTACAGCCATCCTGATCCTGACAAAGAGACGGAGAGAGAGACAGGGTGTTAAACAAAGCGACAAACAGGCCTTCACTAATTATTTCGTCCTGTTCCTGAGTGTTGAGGCATGTTTAGATTTCCTTTCATCCTCATCTGCCCATCTGTACTGTAGAAAGTCTCGCTCGCTCTCTCTCTGCCTCTGTCGGTCTGAAGTCTCTTTAGACAAAATCATTAGTGCAAAAAGTTGCAGCCGTTTCACCATCACAGGAACTGTCTCTTCTTCTGAGAGGGGAATTTTTTCTACTTTGAATCAGCTCCAAACACACAAGAACTTCCAGGTTTTTCAACCGCATTTTTTCTTCTATACTTGACCAACATGACAGCTGCAATATCAATCACCATCTTCAATGTTTTATGCATTGATCTGCTGTCCAAATATATAACAGTTCCCATCATATGGTTTCTTATGTAATCTGGCTCAGAATTAGGCTTGTACACTATACAAATTTTAACTGTGCAGTTGTTGCCTTTAGGGGCTATTTCTACATGATCTCAGCCATAAAAATACTTTTTATACAAAATAACATTTTTACAGTGAAGCCTTCACAAATGCAACAACATAAAACACTAACGCATATATAAAAAAATAAGTGTATACACATACACACATACAATACATGATATAATATATTGTAAAGTGTATATATACACACAATATAAATTACATACAATTTATTTGTATCATTGTTTTTTTGCCAATTTTTTTGCTTATGTATGTATATGCACACACACTGTACACATTTGGGTAAATGACAGATGTGGCGATTCATGAAGATGAATTATCACACACACGGTATTTTCACCCAGCTCCAAATCTCCTTTATAAAGTTTAATTACAAAACAAGTCAGGTATTTGGAGACAAGGTCAACAGTCCAAGTCAGTTAATCAGGGTTAATCTTTGGTTAATCCTCGTCTATTATCTACCTTACCACCAGCGTGACTGACAGCAGCCTCAGCCAATCATACAATAGCATAATCGTGTTTGGATCCAGTGACCAGATTTACACCTCAAGAATCAACATCAGCTCCTCCGTGCCACCTGCATCAGTCATGCAAAGCGAAATAGCGTCAGTCCAAACTCAAGTTCACAGGATCGATCAAGTTCTCCAGGCAGGTCTATCACCCGCTTAGATTTTAATAATGACATCTGTTTTTAATCATTAACTCAGAGAGAGAGCAGCAGATGGTTCATTTACTGGAGCTTAATGCAACACGAATTACACAAGACTATCAGAAGACACAGAACAGTGGCAGATACAATTTTACTTATATTGGTAGAGTGAGACTTAAATGATCTGATTTGGCCCTGTCAACGAAACAATTGATTCTATGTAACATGGGGCAACATTTAATTTTTTTAACCAGTATTAGCAATCGTTAAATGTGTACTTATACAGTTTCACAGTTTTTTTTCATACAATTTAATTATAATTAATTTTTATATTGAACAATTATAAAATGTTTTGAAATTTTTCAACCCAATTTCAGCCAATTATATGGTATTTATTTTTAGTAACCAACTAATATCAACAAAACTATACAACATGGAAATAGTTTAAATGCAATGGATAAAAGTTTAATAATACTAGTATTTATTTAATTTCTGTAACAGTGCAAGCAATTTCTTAATATGCTCTTAACAATGTTTTTCTACAATTTATTAATTCATTATGTAAATAATACATGTTGCCACTTTATTCATTTCAGCTATTTATATGCTATTTATTTTAATAACATCAACCACTTTCTTTTGCAACAGACAAATAAACAAACATCATATTCAGATACATACAGTTGTCAACACTATATCCAGTTATACTGAATATAATCACACAGATTGACTCGTCACAATCTATCATCATCATCGCGATGATAATAATAATTACTGTAGAACTAATTAAACTGAAACACTCTCTACCAACTCATACCGAGAGACATTTCCCAATGATACTCATTCACAAACAGACTGATGACTGGCAGGCTTAAAAGATCTTAACAGGCTTTTATGATACACGGGATATATGACAGCTTGCATACTGATTTCCTCTGCAAAAAAAAAAGCATGTTTTTCCTGACACACCCCTTCGTTTCATCCCTCTCTTCCCCATCAGCTCCAGTCAGGCCAGTTGAACTGGGATTAGGAGACTTCTGTAGTCATAAATGACCAAAGCGGTGCGAGATCACCCCGTCATTCGTAAACAAAACTGTCAACTCGCTGTTAAAGAACTAACAGAGAAAAAAGACAGAAAGAAGAGGGGAGGACGAGAGCGAGAAAACCAGGGAGAGAGAGTGGGAGCGAGTGGCAGAATGGCAGGCGTTTCTCTCTGCCTGCTTCAGTGTGGCATGCATCTTAAAACACGGTCACACCTGTCACTTCCAATCTATCTAATCCACTGCATACTTCAAACCGCAGCTCGCGTCTTTCTCCAAAGATGTCTAGAAAACAATTCGAATAGAAGGTGATACGGCGTCGGAGGAAACCGTATTCCTTCGCTTTTTAAAGTCTTCGGCCGTGACACTAAGTCTCGGACAGATGAAGCATCATTCTTAAAGAAGCGAATGAGCTAATGGCTTATGTGTTGCTTTCTTCCCCCCATCTTTAAATATAAGGCACACTGAGTAACAGGTCTACTGTAGGGTTGATATTCAGGTTAATACCCCCGTTTTGTCCTTCGTCTCATTGCTTACGTGTGTGCGTTTGATTTTACGCCGCATTTGAATAAGTGTGCAAAGCTCTGTGCTTGCGAGTATATGTATTTATATGCATTTCTGATGTGCCGTTCTGTGCGGTGTGGGCGGTTCTGCTTTTAGTTGTGCAGATGTCAATTCTTCGTGGAAAGGCTGAAACTGCGCCTCTCTCCACGACCCTCTCTTCATCCTTGAACCACGGCAGCATGGCGACAGAATTAAACAACTTTTGTCCTCTTAAGCTCATGTGTGACAGAAGCACATTTAAACACACTTTAACTGCTGCCAAAAAAGCAAAATGCCTTCTTTCCCCCTCTAGTTTTTTCCTCACGTCTTCTCGTCTTCAGCACAGATGCCAGCATTCCTCCACATGCCACCTCTTTTCTCCCTTCTTCTTTTTTTTTTATGTTTGTCCTTCCTGTACTCCGCAGGATTCCAACCTGTTTCCCTCAGAGCATTTCTCTCTCCCTAAATAAAGCACGCTTCCATATGCTGACTTAAATCCAGTTATTTTACAGACACAGGTAGCGTCTAGCTAATGAGTCTAACTCAATACATGGCCGTGTGATTCTCTGGCTTGCGTTCACCACGCGCTAGGATACTAACCTCTACACTTGCTATCAGTTAAACTGTCAAGAGCCCCGCTGCTGAAACACAGACGCTTGAGTTGGACATCTCTCCTCTCCTGCGGTGCTGACACCTCGTCTGTTGTCTTAAGCCCGTGTTGCTGATCTCTACTGTGTGTGCGCAATCCGCTCACCTCTAAACCTGGCTCAACCGAGCTATTGTCAGCCCTGATCCTGCCGTGAACACACACACACACACGGATGAAGACTTACAAGCGCTTCACACGGTTTCAAACACCTTACATTGTCTCATCCCTGTCCTTTGAATTTACATGACAATAATGGCATATAATAAGGCTTAAATTAATACGATTTCTATAAATTTTTACATTTATTCACTTAGATTTGTAGTTTTTGTTTGTTTGACAAAAAAAAACATGAAACTGAATCAGAATGTTCCTCGTATATAATTTATAATATATCTAGTTCAATTTTACTATTCATATAATTTATCTGATTATAATATGTGTGTTAAAAACAAATTAAATGAGCTTAAACTGATTTACTTTCTATCTAAAAAAAAGTGTTACATTTTACAAAAGTTATTTTTAAGAACACTGTACAAGAGTCCAGGCTGATGAGTATTTTGTTGTTTTTGACATTGAAAAGCTGAATTTGACACATCTAAGTACAAACACGCACAGGAACACGTCTTCTCTTAATGCCTCTCCTCATTAAACGGACAAAAGGGAGAGTAATTAACACCTCGCTATTATCACCCGCGTGTAAAGCTCTTTCCACCTTTCGGTTTCAAAGCCTTCTACTCCCCGCCTGTAAAAAAAAAAACTTGCAGGAGTGCTGTAGACGCGCACCTCTGCACCAACTTCTATTGTAGCAGGTTCTGCGCGCTGGAGCCCCACTGACCCCATCGTCACGGACATGCGCCTCTCTCTCTCTCTCTCTCTCTCTCTCAGGATGAAGAGGTCAGCGGAGTCTGAAGCGCGTGTGCGCCGCTGCCGTGTTAATTTACAATGACAAGATAAAGCGGTAATCTTCCGCTGCGTGCTACCCAGGGACTCGCCGAGTCGATTTACACTTCCCTATCACTTTATACAATTGCCGTGACAAAGCCCCTCCGAGTCCCCACTCGTGTAAATCTCTCTCTCACTCAACTCTTCTGCCAGTCAGCGCGGATCGGCTCAGGGAAACTTAATGTCTCACACATGCCAGCCTGCTTTCCCCAAAATCCGCCCGTGCTTGAGACGGATACGCTTTATTAATCCACATCAAATACAGTGCGCCTGCTTTTTCATGCCACGTCTGTCATGTCAGCGCTAGAGACAGAGACAGCAGTCTAGTCTTTCAGATAAAACAACAATTACAACTTCACCGCTGCAGCTGATACATAATTATTCACATTAGGATTAATAAGAATAACAATCAATTGTATGCACTCCCCTTTAAAGGTACACAGGTGTAACCCTAAAAGGTAACATTTCTGCACATCCCCGAAGTAGTAGTTTTACTGCTAGTGACTTTAAGAGAGAACTGACAGTCATAAACAAACACACCGCGCTGCCAGTCGGGTGTGTAAAGTGTGAGCGAAGGAAACGCTCGAGTGAGAAAGCTCGAGGACTTTGGTTTATTGTGGGAAACGGTTCCAAAACTGCAGAGTCCAGCATGTCCTGTAATCACAGTTAATTACAGAATTAGCTTACTGTTAAGTTCCTTAAGTACTGATTCATTGTTTTACAGCCAAATTGATTCCCAAAGCCTATGGCGACACAAGTTTATCAAGAGAGAGAGAGAGATAGCGGAGTCGGGGAAAAGGTCACTGAATAGATACAGATAGTCTAGAGCTCAGGTGCATGTTAACGTGAGGACGTGCAATCGGGGTTACAGGGTCCACCTCACTTATATTTCATTTTACGGCTTTAAACAAACAGTCCAATACGGTCTATATCCTCCATGACTACACTGACCCATCATGAACTCACACTCCACAATGACAGATGAACAGTCAAGCATATGATTCATTTTGGCCACATTCAAAAAGACGACTTGTCTTGCCGCCTATGACATCATTGGAGCGTGACGGGCATTTCCACACCAAAAGTGTGAGCAAGAGAGAGAGACAATGGGAGGGACTCATCCTGAGACAAGTTGTAAGGCAGGTGTCAGTTATATGCATATTAAATCAACTGGGAGGGGCTAATAGGGGCTTCACCCAATCGTATGAGAGGAGTTTGAGCGTACAGACACCTCCTGGGGGGGGGGGGGGGGGGGGGGGGGGGGGCTTACCATGTTCGCGTGTAGTGTTGGGGGGCTGTCGAGCAGTCGAGGAGATCGCGGGGATACTTTGCTGCAGTACGAACTCAGGGGCAAGTGAATGACAGCATGTCCGTCAACCTCTTCATCCTCCAATCGCTGTCTGCTCGTCGCCATGACTACCTCTCCATCTGTTCCCCCATATGGAGAGGCTGGTCGCTTGGAAGACATCCTGGAAAAATGAGAAAGGAAAAGTGACTGAGGCATTCAGGAAAGACATGGCAGAGACAGAGACGTGGCTGTTGTTTAATTGTGAGTGACATATACGGGAGCATGTCGCACACACACACCTGACGCACACTACTCGCATAATGACAGCCATCAATGCCATAGCTTTGTCCACATACATCCCTCCATCAAAGAGACGTCCCACCTACACTATCACAGAGCCATTTACTGTAGCAGCGCTGCACACGTTGTGTTTAGCTAGCCTGTTTGATGTAAAGACTCGAGCGGCCCATTAAAGAAAAGTGCAGCCAGCCCAGCGCACATCAAATATCACGTTAGCCAAGAACACGGACAGACAATGGTGTGTGCGTGAGTGTGTGTGTGCCACAGTGGATGTTAATGACAGTGTATATGGTGTTGACAATACCAGAGAAAATAGGCCTTGATGATGGTCTGTGTTCCTCTGATACCGTCAGGAAGAAAAAGCATTTATTAAATGAACTCTCTCTCCCACAATGCATGGTGAGGAAAAATGAATATGCTCTAGTAATAAGATTTCATCTGGCTTACGGCATTGCCTAAGTGCTTTCATAGACGCTTCTCAGCCTTGAGGCTAGTGTTACTATGGCCCTGGGGAATAAGTACCACCCTTTTAAAAGAAAAAGACAGACAAGGATAAAGGGAGATGGAGAGAAGTACTTTTATTTGGCTTGTACTCTGCAACTAAAAGAATTGGCAAACAAATTTTATTTCATTGCAGTGTCGTGGTAACTTTGCCCTCCTTCACAAGGTTTACAAGCTATTGAATCTATAAGTTATATATATATATATATTTATACATATACATATACATACATACATATATACATATACTGGATTGTATCTCACAATTAGATTCTTTGTTTCTCTCACAATTGCAACTATGACTCAGAATTTTATGACTCTTAACTTTCTTACAATTCTGATTTTATATTTCTCAATGACTTCATAATTATTTATTTCTCATAACTGTGACTCTCACAATTGTGACTTTCTCAAAGTATGACTTCTTAACCGTGTAACCGTTTTTTTCTTCTTGTAATTGCATCTTAATTTTTTTTTTTACAATGTGACTTTATATCTCACAAACGGGACTTTCTAGCTCACTTTTATACCTTAAAAATCTCACAATTACTCACTTTATTTTATGCTCTGAGGGGGAAACCGAGACTTTCAAACGTACAGTACGTGAGGACTTTTCATAAGTGCAGTTACTTTTTTCGCTCAAATATCCTTCACCAATTAGCATCCACAGGCTCGGCACAGTCCAGTTTGCGTGTGCTGAACTGTATGGTATTCTCATAGACCTGGTCTGACTCAGACGCCACATCTGGCGGAGCTCCTGGGTGCTGCTAAGGTTTCTCTTTCCCTCATTTACTGCTTATTTGGTTTAGATTAGCTGTAAAGACAAACATCATATAATGTTTCTAACCGTCTGGACGGGATAAATAAGACTCACCTCAATCAAACCTAAGGCTGGCGGCTCTGGAAATGATGAAGACGTGCTTAAGACAGTCTTGACTGTATAGGTGAGATTTAAATGATAAACTATGATGCAGAGTCTGAACACAGCAGCTCTGTCATAACGAATTTTGTAACACAGGTGTGTTATATGTACGAATGTGAGTATTAGACACTATATCTGTGTTAATTTGACTGTATGAATGTGACCGTGTATGTGTGTGGGGGTAACTTGGCTGTATGCTGGTTCACATTGGGGCAGTAAAAGCAGTCAGTGCAGCTGTATAAACTGCAGTTGGGCCGTCAGAGCCGCACGGCCTGTCTGCCCCTCCACCAGCACTCTGTTTACTCTACCTCCAGACACTCACACACACTGGGCCCTTTTGTTTCACTCTGACACACACACCTCTGTGCCGCTCTCTCGAACACACCAACCCCCAATACACACATCAGGACCAACAAAGACATACACACACACACGACCCTCACCTAAACGTAGGCAATCGAGAAACGGTTCTTATTAGAACCAGCAAATTGCTTGTCACATCCAACTCGAACCGAGAACTGTTGTTTTATCAACTTAAATTAGCGTAACTAGTAGCTGGAAAGCTAGTAGGTACACATTCGGATATTCAGATATTTGTAGTAAAAAAGCTAAATATGTAAATAAAAAGCCATTTAGGTTCAGTATATAATTTTAAAAAGATAAAAAAGGGCCAAATACTTCCTAAAATGTCCCATTCCCAGTGCAATATTCCTTGCACAAATACTCAGGTGAGTGATTTAAAATAGCTTCGACATTGATTTTGCTACTAATTCGCAGCCATTTACAACCGCGCGCGCAGCTTTGGACACGTCTGCATCTCTTTTGCGCTCTTCCCTGTCTCATGCACTCTTCCTTTTGCCCCTCTCTTCCCTACTTCCTTGCCGGCCCACTGACAGAAGCTTTTCACAGCTCCTCTTGTGCAATAAAATGTCTATTTTCCTACGAGCCTTTGAAGTATAATTACTATACAATTCTGCTCCCCGGGTGAGCAGGTTATAGCCACTATTTCATTTAAAGTTGGCAGACCTGTCATAGTGGAGAGTCTACATGAAACATTTAAAGCTTGTCGAGATGTTGGGATTAAAAAAGAGAGGGTTTTATTAAGCAGATAAATTGGCAGAAAAGCTGGTCTCCAAGGTCATAATTAGCAGCCATTAGCATAATTTCACTCCATCCTTCTGTGGTTCCAATAAAGGCCGGCCTGCCAAACACACAGACCCTGTCCACCGACACACACACACACACACACACTTGCTAACACAACACAGACGCACAAAGAACAGTCTCTGAAGCTTCCTTGCAGGCTAGTCATGTCTGCTTCATTTGCATTGTAAACTTTAACAGCAGTCTTCGCTCATTATCTGGTGGATTAATAACTTTATTGCCATTCATTTTCACAAGGCAAAGAATTATGTTATTCATAAACAGCCTTGAATATCAAAGCCAAACGGTCTGATACGGGTGAGGTGACTAAACACATACATGATGTCAGTATAATCTCCAAACACCAGTATTATTCAGTTCGGGGTGTGTTATCAAAGACAATGCCATCCCTTTTTCACATTTCATGAACTTTAGCATTCGCACCCAGTCCCATCGCAGTTGAACTGCAGGTCTACAGGCTAACTTTCATGGCCAATCGTTAAAAGCTAATGGCCGCCCCACCGGTGTGCCGCTCGACCCCCTCCCGCCGGCTGTGTACGTTAAGCCCAGATTAAAGGCACACTTCCCCTATGAGCTTAGACGCAGATTGAGCGCTCTCCTAAGTCCCTCTCATATCACATGTACATTTCTCCGCAGACGCTAATCGTCCAAAATACAGGGTCCATTAAACAGCGGAGTGGAACTGCACTTTAAATACTGAATCTAGGAGCTTTACCTAATCACCATCAGCAGTGGTTAACACTCCAGAAGTGCCTCTAATGACAGGACATAATTTAGAGGCTAAACGTGTCACATACGCACACACTCGGATGTGCGTGGCCCACAGAAAAACTTGCACGATGATGCTTTGCGGATGTCGCACGCATGCCTACAATAAAAAGCATTCAAATATACAGAGAATGGCTGATAAAGTCATGACAGACACCTACTGTTGTTTTCATATAATGCTAATAATAATAATTTTACATAATAACTGAAGCCTTTGAAGCACACGTTTGAATATCTTAGAATAAATGATATTTTATACAGACATTTTGTCAGATTTAGCTCAATTGTGTATCATTTGTATCTTCCAAGTAAATCAACACAAACACTGCCATATTTCTAACAAAACTTTTTTTTTTTAATGAGGCATTATACTGTCGCTTTAATAAAAAAAAAAAATATATATATATATAAAAACAATTACACCGGTTGAAGGTAAATTCCTGTGTAATATGATTATTTGATTATAGGGAGGTCAGCTCTTCTTTGTTATCAGACTGTGGGAATGAAATGAAGTGTGTCCAAAAGTTCAGACAATCAGCCCGTTCAGCACAGATAACAACAGCGATGCCTTCGGTAGGAAACTGAGAATACCTCACAATCCACTCAGACATTAGGAGATGTGCTCATCCTTCTTTTTACTCTTTATCTTCTGCTCCCAAGACGATAAAGTCCCGTCAGGACGTCCCCCTTTGCACAATCACCCATTTGTCCCCAACTCTCTCTGTTTTGAACAGTCTTTTAAGTATATTACTTTACAGCTATTTATAGCTCTCTCAATTTTTCTCTCTGTGGGAATGTAGCGGCCGGCAGCGGGGAGGAGAGAAGAGAGAGTCAAGAGAGAGCGACTCTGTTGAAGTAAATTCATCCGTAGTGCAAACTTGTGAGGGCTCTTCATCACTCACGATGTAATCACTAATCACAGTGTGAGAGCACTTGGATTTTCTGCGGTTTAATTTGACAGAGCATCATCTAAAGATCATGTTTCCACTCATCAATGCTTAAAAAAAATATGAAAAAGAAGTGCATATACTTCTAACAACATTAAAACAACATCTCAGTAACAGTGAAGTGGAAAAGGCACATTCACCTAAAGTGAAAAAATATGCTAAAAGGATCTGGACAGAAAAACAACATTACATTTTTAGAGATTTACACATCCCAAATCTATTACAAAAAAACTTCTTTAAGATGGCTAGCTAACTGCGCTAACAAAGATTACTCTTATTGTCACTGAATAATCATTTCACACATGCATCCGCGTCTCTACATACACACATTATTCACACACGTACTCAGGGAAAACACAAAGACGCCTCTGTTTTCCCCGCTGACGCGAGGGCTGCAGGGCCACCCCAATTTCCTGTCCAGCGTCGCCACAAAAGGCAAGAACACAGAGCCTAATGTCACTGTCAGCCATTACTGTTTAGGCATGGAGGTGCAGTCAGACACACACACACAATCAAAAGTCATATGAGCAAAGAAAAAACAACCCGCTTGCACGCACAAACGCATAATAAGCAATGGTGAGCCTTTGCCGCTGGGTGGACACAAGGCACCAGCGAGCATGTCGTGCCCACAGCGCCAAGGCAACTGCTGCATCAACACACATATACGGGGAGGGGGGGGGGGGGGGTTGCCAGTATTTTAGTCATCGCTTCATCTGTCTGCATAGTTTCCTGTCATCTCTCATCTCTAATTATTTATTTCTCTGGAATGACTCATGTTTTCACTGACATTTTACATATTACACACACACTTGAAACTTCTATGAAAACTTTCTCAGCCTCTGTCTTGTCTTCATTAAGTGTGTGTGAGGGTCTGTGGATATGATGTCCCCGTCAAATGATTATCCATCGTGATTTGCTCCCAGAAGCCCCAGCCTCAGTGAAAACATGTGCTGTTCTCCATTCATATTGGCCTGTACAACAACAAATTGGGTCCAACAGACGTGCGCAACATCCTTCCACCCAGACTCCTCCTTTACCTGCATGTACAGAGCTGTTATTATACAGCTTGAGGGATCGGATACAAAAGCAGGCATTTAGCGAAGCAGTCCATTGATGTTTATTATCCTTCCCATGATGCAATTGTTTTGGGTCGTCACCTCTGACCTGTTGTCATATGGTTTCTGTGTTATTATCCTCTCGGTCTTGATAAAATAAGACTTTAACCTCAACGGCAAAACTCAGTTCCCCCTCTATCTCAGAGGATGTCTCGACGGTCAGCTGATCGCACAGGGGAGGTCTGGGAAGACTTCTGAAGGGGGGGAGGAGGAAACACTTCAGCATTCTTCTATGCTGACCCTCCTTTTTTTTCATGGAGACACGGTTATCAAGCCGCTGCGAGAGCTCATAACACGGACTACACAAAGGAGCCAGTCTGCAATGAATGACCCAGAGAGAAGATCCAGAACCTCCATCAATCAAACAAACACACACACACACACACACATACACACAAAACCTAAATTAGGACATAATATAGATTTTTAAATAAAACTAATTATAATTGCGATAGATGAACCCACATCTGAACTCCAACTTCT